>NC_045710.1:54228697-54303457 GCF_009834535.1 Camelus ferus | reverse complement strand
ATAAATGGGACCTAATTAAACTTAAGATTTGCACAGCAAAGGAAACCATAAAAACAGACAGACAACCTATGGAATGGGAAAAAATATTTACAAATGATGCAACTGACAAGGGCTTAATTTCCAGAATATACAAACAATTCATACAACTTAAAAAAACAAACAACCCAATCAAAAAATGGGCAGGAGACCTAAACAAGCAATTCTCCCATGAAGACATATAAATGGCCAACGGGCACATGAAAAAACGTTCAATATAACTAATTAACAGAGAAATGCAAATCAAAACTACGATGAGGTATCACCTCACACCAGTCAGAATGGCCATTGCTAAAAGTCCACAAACGATAAATGCTGGAGAGGATGTGGAGAAAAGGGAGCCCTCCTGCACTGCTGGGAAGGTAGGTGGTGCAGCTGTTATGGAAAACAGTAAACAATCTTATGGTTCCCAGGGAAGGAGGGTGGGAAGGGATAAATTTGGGAGTTTCAGGTTTACAAATGTTAGCCGCTATATATAAAAATAGGTTTTAAAAAATGTTTTCTGCTGTATAGCACAGGGAACTATGTTCAGTATCTTCTAATAAACTTTAATGAGAAAAAATGAAAAACAAATGTGTGTGTAAATTCATGACTGGGACATTGTGCTGTACACCAGGAATTGACACATGTAAGTGACAGTACTTCAATTAAAAAAAAAGTATGAGATTCCTCAACAGACTAAAAAGAGACTTACCATATGACCCAGCAATCCCATTCCTGGGCATGTATCCTGAGGGAACTCCAGTATGAAAAGATAGGTCCCCTAGGCTGGCTTTGGCCCTGGACCTGCCAGGACAGTCTGCGCTGCTCAACACCTGGGTCAGGTTCCTGTCACCTCTCCCATCTCGCTTCAGCCCTCTGAGCAATAATGTGCCTGGTTCCCCTCTACCCACCCACACCTTCATAATTAGTCCCTTTAATGAGCTATATCTATAAAATCAGCTCGAGTTACCCTAATTTGAGAGTTGGGACCCAATACCTGTCTCCCTTTCTCAGAGAATGTGTTAAAAGGTTCAGTTGGACTAGAAAGATTTCTGTAGAGCTGGAATCATTGTCCTAGGATTTCTGAACATCTTGCCAAGGATGACCTGTCAGTCCGCTTTCCTTCCCCTTGAAAGTAATTTTCTTATTTCCCCTCACTCATCTCCTTTAAGTTATGAGTTCTCCGTGGAAGCCCAGGGCGCTGACCTGAGGCTGGCTATAGGGAGCCCTGATGAGAGGTCAGGGGAGATGTTCTGTCCAGGACATTTTCCTCCTCTTTCTGAGATTTCCAAACCACAGTGCCACCTGACTGCGTTCCATCTCACTGGCCCCTCTCTGGGCTGGGCTGGTCCACCAGACAAGTTCTTCATATACCGAAGCCTGGGGTTTCACTGACATGCTGCTCTCAAGTCCACAACTCTGGGAATAGCAGTGATGCCAACAGTGTAATTACCTATTACAACAGGTTCCTATGGGCAACAGAAAAATAAATCTGCCAGGGTGCTTGTAACTGTTGGTGTCTAATCTAATTAACTTTAATAAGTTAGCTGATAATTATGATATGTTGGCAAGCAAGTAACTAATAGCAATATAAGTGCTTAATGAGAAGTGCAAAGGCTTCAAAAGAGGGAACAGATACAAGATCCATCTGGTTGGGAGGGGTCAGAGATCTTGATGGAGAAGGTAGCATTCAGTTGGATCTTGAAGAAAGAACAGAGCCTTAGGCACATATTGGAATTTGGCCAACTTCTGATCACTGACCACCAACGACAGGGGCGTGATGAGGCTTGGAGGTGAATCTTGCCTCCCACCAGGGAAAGCTGGTTCTCCTGGCATCCAGTGCTTTACACGGATCCATAACTCACCACACTTGTCAGACACCTGCTTGTCGGGGTCAGCGTGTGGCACGGAAAAAGCAAAATGTTGAAGCCTTGGAGTCAGAGCTGCCAAGGCTTCGGTCACCCTGCCATGTGCTATAGGGCCTTGGGTGGGCTAGCTCAGGTCTGTGGGCCTCAGTAAAACAGAAACATCAGTATCAACCTTAGTGCTTAGCTTGTTATAAACATCAAATAGCACAGCATAGGAAAAGCCCTTTCTCACAGTGTCAGGCATCTAACTTCTCGGTGACTAACAGCTGTCTCTTCTTCCATGTGCACCAGGCATAGCGCTCAGGTCACACCCGTATCTGCTGAGGCAGATAATAAAACAAGACTCACTGCTGGTGCGAAAGTACAGTTTGGCAGTTCCTCAGACTGTTAGAGTGACCACGTGATCCAGCAATTCCACTCCTAGGTCTATGCTGAAAGAACTGAAAACAGGTATTGAAACACTTGTACAGAATGTTCATAGCAGCACTATTCACAACAGCCGAAAGGTGGAAACAACTCAAACGTCCAGTGAATGAACGGATAAACAAATGTGGTCTATCCATACAATAGAATATTATGCAGCCATAAAAAGCAATGAAATACTTGGCCAACAAGCACACGAAAAGATGCTCAACATCACTAATTGTTAGAGAAATGCAAATCAAAACTACAGTGAGGTGTCACCTCACACCAGTCAGAATGGCCATCATTCAAAAGTCCACAGATAAATGCTGGAGAGGGTGTGGAGTGATGGAAATGTTAGCTGTCTTGATTGTGGTGGTGGCTTCATGGGTGTACACATCTATCAAACTTCATCAAACTGTACCTCTGAAATACGTGTGGTTTACTGTGCAGGAATCATACCACAATAAAGGTGTTACAGGAACGCAGTACTGACACATGGCAGAACATGGGTGAACCTTGAAAATGGAAGTGAATGAAGCTGAAAGTAAAAGCTCCCATGCTGCATGGCTCCATTTAAACGAAACAACCAGAACAAGGCAGTGCACAGAGACAGAAGGCAGGCTGCCCGGGGCTCAGGGGAGGGGGAAATAGGGACTGCCTGCCTGCTGCCTAAGGGGCGATGAAAATGCTTTATATAGATAGAAGTGGTGGTTACACAACATTGTGAATGTACTAAATGCCACTGAATTGTACACATGCAAATAGTTAATTAAAAATAAAATAATAGAATAAAATGACACACCTGCCTTAGCTGTAGGAGCGCCCAATCTTACTGGGGTCTCTTTAGACTCAAGAGCTGGCTGAGGCAGAGGCAGGTAGACCCCCAAGCCTCAGGTTCATCATCTGAAAGCAGCGCCACGAGCCTGGGCTGAGACTCCCAGACTTCACCTCTTACACAGAATCGCCCACAGATCCTCCATCCGGAGAGACCGCTGCTGACGTCTGGTCTAACCATTCAGACCTTCTCTCTGCATACTGCTGGGTATAAATTACTTTTGTTATGTTTTTCCAAAAAATGAATGAAAACATACTATTTCATAACATTTCACAGCTTGGTGCTCTCTTTTGACAATTGTTTTTCCATGTCAGTAAATCCTTGTCATCCACTGTTCAAGGCTATGAGCAAAGCTGAAAGGCCTGAAGGTAAACCCAGGCCATGGGTGTTGAGGGAGCCACAGAAGCCGGGTGAGAATACAGGAAAGAGAGGGCAGGGACAGATCACAGACCTCTGGCCCCTTGGTTTGACCATTTGGTTTCTGACTGGTTAATATTAGAGACTCATTAAGAATACTCGACTGCATTTTGGAGTCCTAGTTTTGCTTATCATTGAAATATTTAAAGAAAATGTTAAAAGTGTACTGAAAAGGATGTAACACACCCATGGCTTAGCACCCGGGCTGGTAAGCCTTTGTGGCCTTGCTGGGTGCCAAAGATCTGGAGCTTCAGCAGCCTTCAGCCACCAGCCCTGGATTCCAGCTGCCAGGATGACACCTCTGGGGCCGTCATGATCTTTCTCTCCTAGCCTGGTCTCTCCCCAGTGTCCTCCTAGACGCTCCTGCCAGAAACCTGGCTGCCATTGCTGACCCGTCCTCCATCCTTGGAGCGTCACTAACTCCTGCCATTTCCGCCCCTAAAATGTACCTCCAAGCAGGCCAGGTCACACCCAAGCCACTGACTTCTCTCCTAACTCCTGCTGGCCTACATGGCTCTTTGTGAACACAGAACAAGGCAACCCTCCTTCACACAGACACAACCTATCGGACGCACAGTTCAGGGGGCAGCAATGCCTTTGAGCAAGTAAGAAAAAGGTGACTTTTTCTTTGGCCAGACTCAGCTCTGTGCCAGAGCTCGTGGTCTGGTGAGCAGAGCAGGCTTGATTCTAGTCCCCACTTGCCCTCCTTGCCAAGGTGTTCTTGCGCAGTGAGCAACCTGCGTATCTGTACCTAGAGGCCCTTCTTTTGCCTGGATTGCTGCACTAGCCTCTGGGGGGCGGGGGCTATATGCTTCCATTTCCGCCTCCTCCAAACCAGTCTCCATGTGCAGGGAGAGTAACACACATGAACCACACACATGCACCCCCGTCTCTGGTTACGGTTCTCCTCAGCTAAAAGCACAGCAGTGGCCTCCTGCTGCTCCTGGAAAAGACTCCAAACTCCTTAACCTGATGATAGGCCCTGCACGGGCAGGCCCCTGCCGTCCCCGCCCTGCTGTGAAGGACCTTGTGTGCTGAGCCAGCGGACTTGGACTCCGGCCTGTGATGATAGAGCACAGGGGGAGAGGAGCATTCCCTAGGTCCACAGCAGCGGTGTGGAGGGGCCGAGGTGGACAGCAGAGCGCACCAAGGTGCCAGGTGAGCTGCCATGGCGGGGGAGTGTCGGCCGTCCACAAGCGTGAGGACCCATGAGCGGTCCCAGACCCTGCGGCCCTCACTCCAGGCTAATCCCCCAGTGATCAGAGAATGGAGAACTGGCTGCCTGGGCTATCACAGCCTGGCTCCTTCATCCTGGGGTTTACGATTAACGAACGTGCAGAGTCAGCCAGTGGGGTGGCCCTCCAGGCCCTGATCCCCAGAAGTGGAGCGGGCTCTGCACACTCTCTCTTGGATGCCAGTCAGAGGCTGAGGACAGAGGTGAGGCTGAGGCTGCCCTGGACACTCAAGGCTCTTGTGCAGGTGAGAGGACGCGGGTGGAAGGACAGTGCTCTGAGTGCGGCCTGGAGCTCCAGACCCTCCTCTGGCTCTCAAGGCTGGGCCATGTTTGGTGTTTGGCTCTTATGCCACCTCAACAGCCTAAAAATTTGCCATCAAGGGGGAAGGAGCCTTTGCTGAAACTTGTGTTTGGAAACACAGGAGTCTTGCAGTGTGCGGTCCCTGGGAGAGGGACCAAAGGGTGGGGGACAGGCTTGGCTGCAGCATGCTGCCACCCCCATGTGTGGAGAAGCTGAGAGGAGAGCGAGCAAAAAGGGAGAGAGGGGAGGGGAGGAGGCCTTACAGCCAGAGCTTATACATGTCATTTTATTAAATCCTCACAAGTTCAGAAGGTGGGTCTCGGAGGGATTATGTAACACACCCAAGGTTGCGCACGGAGCCGGCATCAAACGCAGGTCTCTCTGACCCGACGCCTTCTGCCAGTGGCTGTGGCCACATTCTCTTGGGTAGAAGCAGAAAGACACATCCTTGAGCAGAGCTGCCCGCTCCTGGGAGGTAGGAGGATGGGGCCACTCACCTGGCCTCCTCTCTCTCCCCCAAGGCTGCTGGGAAGGTGTACAGGGAAGCCTGGCTCTCCTCCTGAACTTTGAGATTCAGACACAGAAGCCTCCCATGGCTCCTTACCACATCCGCAAATACAGGGAAAGTGACCGCAAACGGGTCGTGGCCGTGTTCTCCGAAGGGATGACTGAGCACACCCCCCCTGCCTTCCGCCACATCCTGAAGCTCCCCCAAACCCTTGTGCTCTTGCTTGGAGGGCCCTTCGCCCTATTCGTGGTCTCTGGCTCCTGGGTCCTGGCCCTCGTGGCCAGCCTCGGCCTCCTAGCTGCCCTGACGTTCCTTGCCAAATACCCTTGGATCCAGTGTAAAGTCATGTCTTTGCACACAGACAGTGTCTGACATCAGCAAATCCTACTTCAGTGAGAGTGGCTCCTGCTTCTGGGTGGCGGAGTCCGAGGGGCAGGTGGTGGGCATGGTGGGAGCACTGCCTGTCAAGAAGCACGCCGTGCGAAAGGAGCAGTTGGAGCTGTTTCACCTGTGGGGCCTCGGAGCACCGCGGTCAGGGGATCGCGAAAGCACTGGTCAGGGCGGTCCTGCAGTTCGCACAGGACCAGGGCTACCGTGAAGTGGTCCTCAGCACCAGTGCGCTGCAGTACTCCGCCCTGGCCCTCTACCAGCGCGTGGGCTTCCAGAAGACGGGCCAGTTCTTCTTCTCCATGATCTACAGGCTAGTCGCTCTCCCTTGCATCCAGTTTACCTACCGCCTCCCCTCTGCTCAGGTCTCTGAGGCACTGGGGCAGGCAGGGGGCCTGTGATCTGCTTCCTGTGGATCAGTCAGGAAGGACTGGCTCCGCTGCAGTAACGTGCAAACCCGGAAGTCTCACGGTGACAGCACAGAAAAACCTAATCGCTTTGGGAACCGGACGGCGTTGGTGGATGTAATGGCTCTGCTCTATTCAGTCTTTTTCGGGGTTGCTACTGTTTCATTTATCTAGTGCCACGAGAATGTTGCATAAAAAACAACCAAAAATTAATAATAAACTCTTTTTAGCTCATGAGTCTGTGGGTCAGCAGCTTAGGCTGAGCTGGGCTGGGCAGCCCCTTTGGTCTCAGCCTTTCCACATGTTGTCCGGTTGGCTAAGTGACAGGGTGTCCAAGCTTTCTCATTTTCCATCAGGCTAGCTCAGGCATATGCATGCGCCACTAAAGTTCAAAAAGCACTGACCTACACTACACCCTTCCAAACCTTTAGTTTCGATGCTGGAACTCCATTTCCCAAACCGTTTCATATGTTAAACGGAAACAGTGCCCAAGATTTTCCATTCATATCTGGGAAACTCTCCATACTGTTTACTTCCAGTGGGAAGTTCAAGGTAAATATCATCAGCATATTGAAAACTGAAACATTCTACAGCAGAGAAAACCCTAACCATGAAGTTTCTAAACATATTTGAGCACAAAACGCCTTTTGAAAACAGTTACCGTTAACTACTATCTTTAACGTCCCGTGGCTTGGACTTTGGCACTGCGTCAGGTAAAGTGTCAATCTTCACCTCAGAGCTCCTCGACTCTCAGGACTTTAAGCACATGCATTCGTAACTCGTCAGTATGGGCGTGCTGCTCTGCTCACTGTAAAAATGAAGGCAAGTTTCCACGTGACCGCCTCTTTAACAACAGCGGAGTTCCTCGTCTGAGTGATTTCGTTGGGAGGACGCGCAAGACGACTTCCCAAGGGTCATCCTTCCAGGTAAGGCGGGCCCCAGGAGTGGGTGGGAAACAGACACACTAAACGCACATCCAGGCCCCCATGCTTGAATCCTCTATTTGGGCTGTTTTTTTGTTATGTTGTTTTGGGTTTGATTTTTTTTTTTTTCCCGTGTGACACAACTTCTCAACCATGTGCCCCACAGGAAACCTGTAGCTCGAAGTGGGCTCAGGGTGCCTCGGACGCTCCCAGGAATGGAGAGGAACCCTGGCAGTTTCGGAAGAACTGGGAGGCACAAGCACTCTGACCCCGGGAGAACACCGCCAGGCTAGGGCGCTCGGGCGGGTGGGACCGGCCCAGACGCAGGCGGGCGCCCACCCCCGCCGCGGCCCCCCATCCCCGCCGCCCGCGCCCCGCGCCCCCGGCTCCCGGCCGCGCCCCGGGCGCGCGCCGAGACCCCATTGCACCGCCGGGAGCCTCGCCGACACGGGATGGGGAGGAGACGGTTGCCAGCGTCGCCGCCTCCGTACCTGTCCTGCCAGGGGCTCCACGCCGGGCTCCGGCCCCACCGGCGACCGACGCCCAGGCCCGAGCGGGGGGCCCGCGCCGCCCGACACCCGCAGGCCCCGCCCCCCGGGCCCTCTCGCCGCTGAGGCCCAGAGGCGCGCTGGGTCCGGGGGACACGCTGCTCTTCCCCGAAGACCAGCCCGGGTTAAAAGCTGCCCCCCGGACGCGGCCGTGGAGACAGCGATCAGGCACAAAGCTGGACGCCTGGGGCGAAGCGCGCGCGTGCGCACTGCGCCTGGGAACCCGATTAGGGCCCAGAGGAGGGCGGCGCGCGGACGGCGCAGAGGCGCCGGGGAGCTCCCTTGCGTTGGGCCGGTGGGTCCCCCAGAGGGTCGCTGAGCTTTTCAGTGCCAAGCAGCTAATGAAAACAATAGTGATAAACCATATTTCGTCAGGTAGCTTAAGGAGAAGATTAAATTTTGCTGCTGCTCTGTATTATCCATCGTATGAAGATTCAGGCATTCTCACGCCCTTATGGTGGAAATGTAAAATAATGCAAATTTACATAATGACATTTTGGCATTCTTTAATTAAAAGAAAAGAAAACATAAAAGTGCAAGTTCCTTGACCGAGTGCACCCACTTCTAATGATGTAGCCAAAAGAGATGAAAAAAATAATAGAACAAGTGTTCGAAGATATTTGTACAAGGATGTTAGGAGAGCCAGGATTTGATAGACAATGGGTTGGAATTCCATTTAGTGGCTGCATGAGATCTTAAGTCGGTGACTTTACCTCTCACAGCCTCTGTTCTTTTGTAAAATGAGGATGTTAGTGATAGTCTACATGATTAGGTTTTTAGGAATATTAAGTGAATCCATGTAAAGAGAGAGAGCTATTGGAGGGTTACGTTTATCCCAGTTAACCTCAGATGGAAACACAACCTGAGAGATCCATGAAGTTGTTGGTGGGATGGAGGTGGGGAGTTAATGGTAGAAAGGGGGAACTGGGCAACCTGTCCACTACTGCCCCTTTTGTCCCCATTTCATCTTCTAAATATGTCTTGTTCTTATTCTTGATAGAAAATGCATCGGCGTGATTCAAAAATCAAAACAGCGTGAAGACTGCACTGAGAAACCTCTCCTCACCCCTCTTCCCATCCATTCCTTCTTCCTTGCACACCGCACGTAACCCTTGTTACTGGTTTCTTGCTTGGCAAACATGAATATATAGTCTTACTCCCCCATTTCTTTTTTTTTTTTTTTTAATTTTAAGTCTTTTTAATTTTAGTCATTCTTATGTCTGCAGTGGTTTCCCATTTTGGCTTCCAGAAGTTAATTTGTCGTTTGAGAGTATCTTCTACTGTGAGGTGCCTCTTCAAATCTTCTGCTCGTTAAAAAACTTGATTTTCTGTCATTTTCTTTGTGATTTGTACAAGTTCTTTATGTATTTTGGATAAGTCCTTCTGAAATGGAGCAAGACCCTATGGGACCTTCCCAGGACAGAACTCCCCCTCCATCCCCATGTCCTTGACCTGCCTTTTGTCTGTAGAAAAATTTTAGCTAAAGAAGAAATTTATTTTTAAGTTTATATAATTTATTTTTTGAAATGTGTATTTTTAAAAACCAGCTTGCAAAATTTCTGAAAATTTAACAACGTTCTCGTGAGCTGGTGCATGCTGACTCCAGGTCATCACTGTCTGTACCCCAGAAGTTCTTAAATACTCCTGCTTGGATTTTAATATTTATACAAAACCAAGAAAATTCTCTATGCTTTGGTGATGATTTTACTCAGCTATTGTTTGTCTGGGAAAGTTTTTATCTCTCCTTCATTACTGAGGTATAACTTTGCTGGGTAGAGTATTCTTGTATGATGTTTTTTTCTTTCAGTTCTTTGAATATATTTGTGTTCTTTTTTTTTTTAGATTCCACATATAAGCAATATCATATGTCATTTTTCTTTGTCTTTCTGACTTACTTGATTTAGAATGACAATCTCAAGGCCCATCCATGCTGCTGCAAACAGCATTATTTTACTCTTTTTTATGGCTGAGTAGTATTCCATTGTATATGTATATCACATCTTTATCCAATCATCTGCCGATGGACATTTGGGTTGTTTCCATGTCTTGGCTATTGTAAATAGTGCTGCTGTGGACATTGGGGTGCATATGTCTTTCTGAATTATATTTTTCTCTTGATATATGCCCAGGAGTGGGATTGCTGGGTCATATGGTAAGTCTATTTTTAGTTTTTGAAGGAACTTCCATATGGTTCTCCATAAGGCTGCACCAATTTATACTCCCACCAACAATGTAGGAGGGTTCCTTTTTCTTCCACACCCTCTCCAGCATTTATTGTTCATGGACTTTTTAATTATGGACATTCTGCCTGGTGTGATATGATATTGTAGTTTTGATTTGCATTTCTCTAACAATTAGTGATGTTGAGCAACTTTTCGTGTGCTTGTTGGCCATCTCTATGTTTTCTTTGGAGAAATGTCTATTTAGGTCATCTGCCCATTTTTTGATTGGGTTGCTTGTTGTTTTTTTTTTTTTTAAATATATTAAGGTGTATGAGCTGTTTGTATGTTTTGGAAATTAGTCCCTTGTCAGTCACATCATTTGCACAATATTTGCGAATATGTTCTCCCATACTGTAGGTTGTCTTTTCGTTTTGCTGATGGTATCCTTAGCTGTGCAAAAGCTTTTAATTTTAATTAAATCCCATTTGCGTATTTTGGCTTTTATTTCCATTACTCTAGGAGCTAGTTCAGAAAATACATTGCTGTGATTTATGTCCAAGAGTGTTCTGCCTATTACTCCTCCCATTTCTTATGCCAAAGGCAGCATACTGTGTACAGCTGTATCTTACATTCGTTCGCTTAACAATATATCCTGGAGCTCTTTCTAAATCAGTAAACAGAGATCTTCCTCATTCAATTTTTCGGCTGCGGGGTACTCTGCTGAATGGATACACACAATTAACTAGCCTTTTCAAGTGGGGTACTTTATTTCTAGTCTTTTGCTATTGCAAACAATGCTGCAATGTACATGAATGCTGCAGTGTACATTCAATGTACATAAAGTGAACTTCAAACAGAGAAAGGGCCCTGTAGAGGGAAACAGTAAGGATAAAAGCCTACCTCATCCTTAATTCTGGGTGTAGCGGGGGGAGAGGGGAATCCTCACTTACAATTCAAAATAATAAGTTTGTACTCACACAAATTTGGGGGCAGAATGTATACCATGTGAGTGGCCCCAAAATTCCAAGACAAAAATGTAAGTTAAGGTGGTCCAAGTCAGTATAGCACTCCTGGAAACCTGGCCAAAGTAAATGTAAACTCCTCTGGGGAATGTAGCTTAATCCTAGGAATCTAATCATTCTTAGAGCTAAACCTCCAAGCACCATGAGGGCACAAAGTCACTAAACACACAAAGAAACAAGCTGCCATAAACTATCCAAACCTGCGAAGATGACTGATATTGGAATGTTGTTACAGTACATAAAATGAATATGTTTCACTTATTTTTAAAAACAGAAAAGGGGATTTAAAGTATAGAAAAGGAACAAGAGAGCAGATTCCCCACAAAGCAACTGTTAGATTAGTATCTGATTTCTCAACAGAAACAATGAAAGCCAGAGACAAAAAGTACTATCTTCAACAGAATAAGAGACAATAACTGTCAACTTTAGCCAGTGAAGTGATTCTTAAAACATGAGGGTGAAATAAAGACATTTTCAAACAAAACTGAAGGAGTTTGCTATTACTAGATCCTGTATTTGTGACCTGTTTCTAGATAAAGAATGGCTACAAACTCAGTGGCTTAAAAGAAAACATGCACTGTCTCACGGTTTCTATGGGTCAGGAGTCTGGGTTCAAGTTAGCTGGGTCCTCTGCTCAGGATCTCACCAGGCTGAAATCCAGGTGTCGTTCAGGGCTGCAATCTCACCTGGGCTCCTAGTCCTCTTCCAGGCTCACTGGTTATTGACAAAATTCTTCTCCTTGCAACCGCAGAACTGAAGCCTCAACTACTAGACGCCACGTGGCTGCTCCACAACGGGGCAGTGTGCTTCTTCAAGGTGAACAGGAGACTCTGACTTGTGAGAAATCCTGAACACTTTTAAAGGGCTCACCTGATTAGGTCCGGTCCACCCGAAATACCCTTCGCTTTGATTAACTCAAAGCCAACTGGTTTCTTGAGTCTTTACCTGGTCAACCTATTTAAAATTTCAACCCCAGCCCCTCATCACGGCACTCCCTGTTTCCTTTCTAGCTTCTTTTGTGTCCATAGCACTCACGCCTATGGAATTTTATGACATATTTGTGTTCATTATGTCTCTCACTCTGCTAGAATGTACACCGTTGACTTCATGGATACTTGTCTATTTTATCCATCATTGTAGGACAGTAACATATAGAACAATGTCTTGATCAGCTGACACGCCACAAACACATACATTTATTTATTTATAAGAATTGATGGGTATTTTATTGTGGGTCAAGGGCACAGATTCATCTTCATTTTGTTACAACTACTGCTTTTTTTTTAAATTATTAAAGTATAGTCAATTACAGTGTGTCAATCTCTGGTGTACAGCATAATGTCCCAGTCATGCATATATATACATATATTTGTTTTCATATTCTTTTTCACGAATGGTTATTACAAGATATTGAATATAGTTCCCTGTGCTATACAGAAGAAATTTGTTTCTTACCCACTTTTATATATAGTGGTTATCATTTGCAAATCTCAAAACTCACAAATTTATCCCTTCCCACCCCCATCCCCCCACCTCTGTAACCCTAAGATTGTTTACTATATCTGCCAGTCTGTTTCTGTTATGTAGGTGAGTTAATTAGTGTCCTCTTTTTTTTTTTTTTATGACTCCACATATGAGTGATATTGTATGGTATTTTTCTTTCTCTTTCTGGCTTACTTCACTTAGAATGATGATCTCCAGGTCCATCCATGTTGCTGCAAATGGCTTATTTATTTAATGAATAAATTAGTGAATGACACAAACCTTGGAAAGCTTTGAGGAACTCAAACACAGAAAGATGTAACAGAAAGAGTTGAAGAAAACTATGGTAGACGAAAAAATATTGTTTATTCACACACACACACACACACACACACAGCCAAATAATTCTGGCTTTCATTACATCAGCAAACTCCTTTATCAGATATATAACATAATCGCAGGAGTGAACTGCCATCGTGTTCAGGAGTCTCAGCACACTCAGGAGGAGGAGATTATGGAGAATGTGCACACAAGGGGGTGGGGACTTTGGGAGCCACCTCAGAAGTCTGTCTACCACGAATCCTCATCAAAGGAACTTCTAAAGCATATGCTTCAAGATAGAAGGAAAATAATCCCAGACAGAAGATCTGAGACATAAAAAAGAAGAGCGAGCAGAGGAAATATGAAACACATGGGTAAGTTGACGCAAATATCAGCTATTGAGAATAACAAAATACCTGATTTGTGAAATTAATGAAGTAATAAAATTAAAATATCGGGTTACAAAAGTATACAGCTTCAAAGGGAATGATTAATGTTGAAGAATTCTAAGATCTGTGTATTGTTTAAAAGAAAAATAAAGATACTGATTAAAGATAATGTTAAATTAAACATACATACAATAAAGAACAGAAATAGACTGTATACTTTCAAAACAAGAGAGGGAGGTTTAAAATGGAAAAATTACTCCACTGAACCCTAAGATGCTCCTAACCAGCCTTCTCTCCTTCACTCAGGGTCAGACTTGTATGATAGTCCGGTGGATCTCCCGTCTTCCTGCTTCTTCCAGCTTCTTCCCTGTTTTCTCTCACATATAATTTCCGCATAAAGTTTCTTGGAGGGGAGAATCAGTATTTCGGGCTCTAAGTTCTTCGTTAGCTATGCCATCACCTAGGGTTCTGGGGCACTCGTTTGGATGGGAGGGGAAGAGGTGCTGTCCTCTTTGTCCTCCTGTTGACATTCATCACAGTGTGGGTTCCAGACACACGAGGAGGCAGCTTCATCTCTTCCAGCCACAACAAAGGCTTCCTCTTCACATGGAACGTGGGCTCACGAATTCGAGGCGCAGGGTGAGGCCGCTGGTGAGGATCCTGGATCTTCTGATCCCCGAGGCCCAGGCCCTGCGAGAGTATCCTGCGGCCCACCTCCAGCTCACGCAGGAACTTGGCCTTGGCCTCAAAGCCCATGGGACACTTGGCACCCAGCAATAGTTTGGATCTGGGGCTGCGGGCCACAGTGGGGACCCCCCGGCTGGAGGCTGGCAGTCCGGTCGGGGCCTCTGTCTTCTCGCCCCGCTGGCGCCTGCCGTAGGCTTCTGGGGGGCGCGCCGCGGCCTGTGGAACCAGAACCTCCGCAAGCTAGCGCACCCAGCGTCACGGGAGGCGCGCGGGGTCCAGGAGCGCCATCGCGGGCTTGCGGCCCATTCTGCGCGGCGGTGCACCGAGCCGCGGGTCCGCGCACCAGGGTTGCTGCGGCAGGAACCCGGCTAGGGGCTGAGCCCTGTGGCGCCATCTGCAGAGGGGCCTGACACCAACACACACGGGGCGATTCGGAGCACCTCCTCGTTCTTGGGCTCCGGCCAGTCTCCAGCCACATGAGGCTTGGGTGTGTAATAGTAGATCTGAGGGAGAACTGGGAGCTGAGGGGCTGTGCCCTCTCGACTGAGGCCTGGGGGCTGGCTCCCAGAGACAACTCCAGATAAGGGTGAGGACTGGTGGCAGGCGCCACCTCCTCGAGCTCAAGGATGCGATCGAGGATAGGTGGCCCCTCGCATGGCCGTCTAGTTCCTCTAAAGGACCCCGAGGCCCTGTCTCCTGAAACTGCTTCGGGGTGGGTGGGGTTCCCAGGGTGACTCTCAGCTCCTGAGAATGCTCCCAAGATTCCATCCGCTCCTCAGAGTCTGTATCCATCTAAGATCTTCCTAAAGGGAGCTGGTCCATGCTCCCTTGGTCCTGGGGAAATACACTGGGGTGGAGGTGGGAGGTGAGAAGTATGACGTCGGGAAGGAGACAGAGGAACTAAAGTTGGAGCAGCCCAGAGAGGCTCTGAAGAGAAAAGGACATGGCGGGGGCAGGGGTGGGAGGTGGGAAGGAGCTGGGGCCAGGCTTACTTTGCCTTGGCTCTTCTTCAGTCCCACCGAGCAGAGCGCATGAAGCACAGGCACGGCTCCCCGAGCCCAGGTGTCAATCGGGCAAGGTGAGGGTTCCTTGTCCTCCGCCCACGTGGGGTCCTCTGCTAGGTGGGGTTCTCCCTCATCCCGGAGCATGAATCCCATCTGGCCCATCCGCAACATGGTCTCCCGTGCCCTGTTCACTGCGTACGGAATGCACTGCGGAGGCGAGAGAGGGTCTCAGTCCAGCAGGCAGGGGTCAGGGAGAGAGGAGATGGGTCTGGAGGACGCGGATCCAGCCCCACCTGCCGTTCCAGGTAGGATTTGCAGGCGGCATCCATCACTCGGTCCACCAGTACCTCCGCGATGTCGCCCACCACCTCCTCACCAGCCCTCAGCTTCGGCGCCTCCACCTCAGTCAGCTCTCCAGGCATGATGTCCCCCTGCGGCACCGGAACCTTAGGCGACGTGGCCTTTTCCGCCTTGGTTCGGGTCACTCTGGGGTCTCCGGCCTGCTTCTCTGTGGGAAAGGAACAGACAAATCAGGGCGAGAAACCCAGGAGTGGAGAAGGAGGAAGCTTCCTCAAGTTGTCTAATAGGAAGGAAAAACCTTCTGAAAGGGACAATTTACTAAGAGCCTACTACGGGACAGACGCTTTTCGGGTGAGTGACCTAGCTAATTCAATTTTCCTAACAGCTCACTAAGCCCATTTTACAGACAAAGAAACTGAAACTTGACAGAAGTTAACCTGCATTTGCTTGAGGTTACACCCTGAACCCAGGCTATTATAGCTCTAACCGCATTCTGGTGATGATTTGTGCTTATATCAAGCCTTGGAACTTTAAATCTCTTTTTGTGTACTTCCTGTATTTATTCATTTCTACTTTGTCTTTTGATATAATTCACAATCATCTCACTCAATGTTACATTAATATTAATGAAAGGTATTGATAAACTCAATTCCTCTGCAGATAGAAGTTTTCTATGTCTTTTGTTTTATTGGTATTATTATTTTAATCATTCTGTTTCTCATTAGTATTGTTTTAATTCTAGCTGACGTCCCATTCTCTATTTTTTGCCCTTAATTGATAGGATTTCTCTAAAAAATGGACCATTTTAAGATTTAGTCATCCTGTCTAAAACAAGAAACATATACAAATCTTACACAAATAATGCACGGAACAAGTGTGGTCTCCCAAGGGAGCCATGAATTTTGGGATATGTAGGATGCCGCAGCCATTGATATTTTGGCCCTATGCCTCTCTTCTCATTGTAGAGATACTGTTCTGGTTCCTGCTGTTGTGACTGTACCTTGGAATGCCAGCAGCATTGTAACAGAGAAGAACCAACCTTACTCCATACTGGATCTATTTCTTTAAACTCTATCCTTTGTGCTCTGTAGCTAATTGCTCTCTGCCCAGCCTTGCTAACTCCGCATGTAGGCGCACTCAACTGGAAGGAATGTGGCCTGTAGCTTGAAGTACACATAATATCCCCTTTCCAGAAACTCTGTCTCCCATGCTTAACTTTTAAAACTAAAATACTTTTGCTTAGCTTGTCAATACACTAATTACCAGAAAGATCCTTTTCCCTTCCTCGGTGACCACTCATCCACAGAAATAAGAAGTTATGGAGCTGATAATAAACAACATCTGTCTTGTTGAAGATACACAGGAGCATCCTGGCCAGGTCATCATTGAACAACTGCAAGAACAAAGGATTACCAAGTTGCCTCCGAGGTCTGGTCAGCACCAGGGGATCTGCAACAACCCAGCACCTCTTGACCTCTCTCCTTCTTTGTAGCATAAAAGAAGCCTGTATTCAAACCTGAACAAGGTGGTTCTTTAGGACATTAGCCTGCCATCTTCTCAGTTTTCTGGCTTTCTGAACAAAGTCACTATTTCTTGCCCCAAGGACTTATTGTCCTATTGTGTGGTGACTTATTGGCTTGTCACGTAGCAAGCGGTACAAGCACAGACTTGGTAACAGCATGAGATTAACAGAATCTATGATGAGTTGTCAAAGAGAACCTGGGTCATGATTTCAATCCTGGGGATATAGAAGGAGAAAAAAGCCTTCTAAACATTTTCTTTTGGATGATACTATGATCATAATGGGTTTACTAAAAGAAATACACACTGCTCTTATGGATTAAAATAAATCTTCCCAAAGCCTTTTCCCCCCTTCTCTTCAAAATACAGATGCTAAGAATAAAATATGAAGATATTTTTATATAAAAAAATTCAAACTTTTCAGTAAGATTAATTAGTCATAAAAAGGACATATACATTAAAGAAATGGGTTGATAAGGAAAATATATAAATTTATTTCACCTCCAGAAAATACACCAAGCTGAACTAATTTATATATAATATACCATCATATTTAAGGAACTTAGCACTCCATAAAATACATGTAATCTGATTAGAAAAACATCATTCTTCCTTTAACCAATACTCTATTTATGACGTTAATTTTTCATTGGAACCAGAGTGCTACTTTTAGAAGAATACATCTACTATGGACTATTTGGTTAACATCCCTGCTACTAAAATATATATTTATTACATTTCAAAAATCTTTTATTGTACTTTAGAATTGTTTCTTATACAGTTTTTTACTATTTGCAGACTTTAATTATGCTTTGTCAATAGATACAACATGGGCTTCTGATATTTATCTTGCATATTAGTGTCAGTTCTACTGGAAATGTAACTCAAGTATAATTGTAATCGAGCGAGACTTTATAGACACCTGCCTCATGTCCTCTGCCTGCCTCTTGTTTGTAGAAAAGCTTTAGTCTCCAGGCCTCCCCTGAGTCACAAAAGATTTTCAAGTATATAATACAATATAATTAACTGTAATCATCCAGCTGTACATTAGATTCCCAAGAACTTATTCATCTTATTACTGGAATTTTGTATCCTTTGACCAACATCTCCTCATTTCCCCTACTACCCAGCCCCCAGGAATCACCACTCTGTTCTGTAAATGTAATTTACATTTGCCTTTTTTTAGATTCCACATACAAGCGACATTATGCAATACTTGCTTTCTTCTGTCTGACATTTCATTTAGCATCTCTAAGTCCATCCATGGTGTACAATGGTAGGATTTCATACTTTCTCGCAGCTGAATAATACCCCATTATATATCTATATATATACACACACACACATATATGTGTATCTCACATCTTCTTTATCCATTCATCCATTGATGCATACTTAAGTTGTTTTCATATCTTGGATATTGTGAACAATGCTGCAATAAACATGGAGTGCGCACATCTCTTTTAGATCTTGCTTTTATTTTTTCTGGCTATTACCCAGGAATAGGATTGCTGGATCCCATGATAATTCTATGTTTAATTATTTGAAGAAAATCCACTGTGTTTTTCACAGTGGCTGAACCACTTTACATTCCTACCGACAGTGCACACGGGTTCCTTTTTCACCTCCTCCTCACCAACATTTGTTTTCTCTCCTCTTTTTGATGCTAGCCACTCTAACAGGTGTGAGGTGAGAGCCCACTGTGGCTTTGATTTACGTTGCCCTGATGGTGTGTGATGTTGAGCAGCTTTCGTCTACACCTTTTGGTCATTTTTATGTCTTTTTTGGGAAAATGTCTTCAGATCTTTTGGGTTATTGCTATTGAGTTGCATGTGTTCTTTGTACATTTTGCATATTAACTCCTTATCAGATACATGATTTGCAACTATTTTCTCCCATTCTGTAGGTTGCCTTTTCATTTTGTTGATTGTTTCTTTCGCTGTACAGAAGCATTTGGATTTTATGTAGTCCCATTTATTATTCTTATTTTTGTCTTTGTTGCTTGCGCTTTTTTATGTCATCCAAAAATTTGATGCCATGATTAATTTTAAAGAGTTTTTTCCTTTTATTTTCTTCTAGGAGCTTTATGGTTTCTATTCTTACGTTTAGTCTTTAGTTCATTTTGAGTTAATTTTGTGAGTGGCATAGGACTGTGGTCCAATTTTATTCTTCTGTCTATGGTTATTCAGTTTTCCAAACACGATTTATTAAAGAGACTATCCTTTCCTCACTGAATAAAAAAAATATTGGTTGAACACATATGTGTGGGTTTATTTCTGGACTCCTGATTCTGTTCCATTGGTCTACATGTCTATATTTATGTTAGTACCATACTCTCTTATTATTATAGGTTTTAATATTGTTTGAAGTCAAGAACCTTCATGGCTCCAGATTTGTTCTTTCTCAAGATTTCTTTGAATGCTCAGGGTCTTTGGTGGTTTCATACAAATTTTAAGATTAATTTTTTTATTTCTGCAAAAAATGAAATTGGAATTTTGATAGGGATCATAGTTGTACTGGCTCTATAGTTGTCTTTGGATAGTATGGGCATTTAAAAATCTTAACTCGTCTAATCCATGAACATGGAATATTTTTCCATTTGTGTCTTTTTTTTAATCAGTATCTTTTAATTTTCAGTGTTCAATTCTCTCTTTCGCGGTTAATTTTATTCCTGAGTATTTTATTGCTTTTGATGTTGCCTTCAAAGCGGTTGTTTTCTTTATTTCTTTTTCATATGTTTCTATACATTGATTTTGTATCACGCAACTTTATTGAATTTATTGATTAGTTCTAATTTATTGACAGACTTTTTAGAATTTTCTATATTTAAGATTATACAATTGTAAACAAAGACAGTTTTACCTCTTCATTTCCTACTTAGATTTTTTGTGATTGCTCAGGCTACTAATACCAGTAATATGGCAATAAAAATGGTAAGAGTGGGCACCCTGTCTTGTTCCTTATTTTAGAGAATGACATTTCAACCATTCACTATAGAATATGTTTTTACCTCTGGCCTTTACATATATGACCTTTATTATGTTGAGATATATGCCTTCTATACCCAACTTCTGATGAGTTATAATAATGAAATGATGTTGAATAATGTCAAATTTTGTTTCTGCAGCTATTGAGATTATCATATTATTTTATACTTCATGTTAATGTGATGAATCACATTAATTGATTTGCATATGATGAACCATCCACGCATTGCATGAATAACTCCCACTTGATCATGGAATATGAGGCTTTCGTTGTGCTGTTGAATTCAGTTTGCTAGTATTTTGTTGAGGATTTGGGTATCAAGAATACTCATCTGTAGTTTTCTTTTGGTACCCTTACCTGACTTTGTTATCAGAGTAATGCTAGCTTCATAAAATGAATTTTGAATGTTCCCACCCCCATATTTTTTGGTTGAGTTGAAGAAGGTTTGGCACTAGTTCTTGAATGTTTTGTAAAATTCACCAGTGAAGCCATTTGGTCCTTGGCTTTTCTTTGTTGAGAGAATTTTGACTATTAATTCAATCTTCTTACTTCTTATTGGTTTGTTCAGATTTTCTTTCTTCTTGAAACAGTCTTAGTCGGATTTACATTTCTAGAATTTTTTCATTTCTTCTAGGTTATCAAATTTATTGGCATACAATTGCTGATAGTAGTCTCTTATGACCCTTGTAATTTACTTAGTATCAGTTGTAATGTCTCTTCTTTCATTTTTTATTTTATTTGAGTAGTCTCTCTTTTCTTAATTTAGCTGAAATTTGTCAATTTTGTTTACTTTTTAAAACTTACCCATAGCTTCATTCATCTTTATTATTGTTTTAAATTTCTCTATTTCATTTATTTCTACTCTAGTCATTGTTTCCTTTCTTCTGCTAACTTTGGGCTTAGTTTGTCTTTGTTATTTATTTCCTTGAAGTGTAAAGTTAACATGCTTATTTGGAATGTTTCTTGTTTCTTAATATAGGTGTTTATCGCTATAAGCTTCCTTCATGGAACTACTTTTGCAATGTCCCATATGTTTTGATATGCAGTGATTGCATTTCTGTTTATTCCAAAATATTTCTTCCTTTCCATTTTGATATTTTCTTTGACTCATTGGTTATTTTTCCAGCTCTCTTACTGTTATTGATTTTTAGTTTCATACAATTGTGATTAGAAAAAAATACTTAGCATGCTTTCAGTCTTCTTAAATTTGCGAATATTTGTCTGGTGACCTATAGATGATCTATCCTGGAGGATTTTCCTTGTGGACTTGAGATGAATGTGTGTTCTGCTGTTGTTTGAGGAAATGTTTGTATATTTCTGTTAGGCATATTTGGTCTAAAGAATTATTCAAGTCTAACTTTTACCTGTTGATTTTCTATCTGGATGATCTATCTATTGTAGAAAGTGGGATATGAAGTCACCTACTGATATTGCATTGTTGTCTACGTTAACCTTCAGATCTGCTGGTGTTTACTTACTATATTTAGGTGCTCCAAACTTGAGTGCATATATATTTATAACTGTTATATCTTCCTGTTAAGTAGGCCTCTTTAAGATTATATTATGACCTTATTTATCTCTCTTTTATGTTTTCAGCTTAAAGTATATATATATATATTTTGATATAAGTATAGCTATCCTTACTCTCTTTTTGCTTCCACTTTCATGGAATATCTTTCTCCTTTCTTTCAATTTGAGCTTATGTGTGTCCATAATACTAAAGTGAGTCTCTGGTAGGCAACGTATAGTTGTGTCTCATTATTTAATCCATCCAGCCACTCTATATCTTCTTTTTTCCTTTTTTATTTTTTATTGAAGAACAATTGACCTACAACATTATACTAGTTCCAATTGTATAAAATAATGATTTGACTTTTTTAATACATTTTGAATTGGTTATTATGAGGTCTAGTAAACATCTGTCACTATACAAAGTTTCTATAATATTATTGCCTATATTCTCTATGTTATACATTACATTGCTGTGACTTATTTGTTTTATAACTGAAAGTTTGTACCTCTTAATCCCTTTCATCTATTTTGCCCAAACCTACAAACCACTCCCTTCTGGAGATCACCAGTTTGTTTTCTGTATCTATGAGGCTGTTGCTGTTTTGTTTTATTTGTCTTGTATTTTAGAATCCACATATGAGTAAAATCATATGGCATTTGTCTTTCCCTGTTTAACTTATTTCACTTAGCATAATACCCTCTAGGTTCATTCATGGTATCATAAATGGCATTACTTCATTCTTTTTTATGGCTGAGTAATATTTCATTGTACAGATATATATACCGCTTCTTCATATTCATTCATGTATCAAGGGACACTTAAGGTGATTCCATATCTTGGCTACAGTAAATAATGATGCAATGAACATAAGGGTGTATATATCTTTTTGTATTAGTGTCTTTATTTCTTTGGCTAAATGTCTAGAAGTGGAAATGTAGGATCGTGTGGTAGTTTTACTTTTTTTATTTTTTTTTTGAGGAACCCCTATACTGTTTCCATAGTGGCTGCACCAGTTTACACTCCTACCAACAGTGCATGAGAGTTCCCTTTTCTCCACATACTCCTAACATTTGTTTCCTTTTGTCTTTTTGATAATAGCTGTCCTAACAGGCATGAGGTGATATTTCCCTGTGCTTTTTGATTTGCATATTCCTGATAATTAGTGATGTTTATCATCTTTTTATGTGTTTGTTGCCCATCTGTTTCTTCCTTGGGGGAAAAAAAAGTCTGTTCAGGGCCTGAGCCTAATTATTTATTTATTATTTATTTATTTATATTTTTATATCAAGTGTGTGAATTATTTATATATTTTGTACATTAACTCCTTATCAGATATACTGTTTGCAGCTATCTTCTCCTACTCATTAGGCCGCCTTTTCCTTTTGTTCATAATCTCCTTCACTGTCAAAGGCTTTTTGGTTTGATGTAGTCCTGTTTGTCCATTTTTGTTTTTGTTACCACTTCCTGAGGAGATAGATCCAAAAAACTGATAAGACCAATGACTTAGAGCATTCTACCTAGGTTTCCTTTTAACCGTTTTATGGTTTCTGGTCTTACATGTAGGCCTTTAATTCATTTTGAGTTTAATTTCATATACGATGTGGGAAAGCAGTCCCATTTCATTCTTTTGAATGTAGCTTTTCAGTTTTTCAAATACCCTTTATTGTTGAGACTGTCTTTTCCATAGTGTGTATTCTTAGCTCCTTTGTCATAAATTGGCCACATAAGCATAGGTTTCTTTCTGGGTTTTCTATCCTGTCTCGTTGATTTATGTGTATGTTTTTATGCCGGTAACATACAGTTTTGATTACTATAGCTTTATAGAGTAGATTAAAATCAGGAATCATGATTCCTCTAGCTTTCCTCTTTCTTATGATGGCTCTTCAGGGTCTTTTGTGCTTTCATACAAATGTTAGTAATATTTGTTTTAGTTCAGTAAAAAATGCAATTGGGACTTTGATGGATACTGCTTTGAACCTGTAGACTGCTAGTATGAACGCCATTAACAATATTAATTCTTTCAGTCCATCAGTATTAAATATCTTTCCACTTATTTGTGTCATCTTCAATTTATTTCATCAATGTATTATAATATGCAGAGTACAGGTATTTCTCCTTTTGATTAAATTTATCATAAACTATTTTGTTCTTTTTGATTGAATTGTAAATGGGATTGCTTTCTTATTTTCTCTTTCTGAGAGTTATTTATTAGTGACTAGAAATGCAACAGATTACTGTATATTTACTTTGTATACTGCAGTTTTACTGAATCCATTGTGTTAGTTCTAATAGCTTTTTGGTGCAGTCTCTAGGGTTTTCTATTTATAGTATCATGTCATCTGCAAATAGTGACAATTTTACTTCTTCCTTTCCAATATGTTTGCCTTTTATCTCTTTTTCTCATCTGATTACTGTGTCTAGGACTTAAAATTCCATGTTGAATAAAAGTAGCAAGAATGAGCATCTTGTCTTGTTTCTGATCTTGGAAAGAAAGATTTCAGCATTTTACCATTGAGTATGATGTTAACTATGGGTTTGTCAGATATAACTTTTATTATTTTGAAATATGTTCCCTCTATACACACTTTGTGGAAAGTTTTTTTTTTAATCACAAATGGATATTAAATTTAGTCAAAACCTTTTTTATATCTATTAAGATAATCATATAAATTTTATTCTTTGTTTTGTTAACATGGTGGATCATGTTGATTGATTTATGGATGTCGAGTCATTCTTGCATCCCTGGAATGAATTTTAATTGATCATGGTTTATAACCCTTTTAATATATTGGTTTTTTTTTTTCTTTATGTGGGGACTAGGTATAAATCTCATTTTATGCTGTATTTTATATCTTAGTTGTGTTTGAAGACATTTTGATTTTTGGAGACACACCAAAATAAATAATGGCATTTGGTGTATGCAGTGTGACCTCTGGTGTTGTCCAGCCAGTTGGAACCTGGCCAGGGCTCTCCTCAGGGCCGCAGTGAGCCAGGTGTTCCCTCTAGGCTTCACCGAAGACCACATGCAGACAGAACTCTTCCCTCGGGGTCGCTGCCGCTTCCTGGGTGTGGGGGTGAGACACTGACATCCGTGGGACAGACCCCCAGCCCTGCTTTGGGGGGCGGCAAGCCAGGAGTGGACGTAGCAGATCTGGGGACACCCCCCCCCCCGCACTTCTGAGGACGCGTGGCAGGCGGCTTGAAGAACACGGGAGACACCCGGAGGATTCTCAGAAGGCTCGCGGATGTGTTTTCTCCAGCAACCTTTTATTAACCCGACTGTTTGAAAGAGCTGAAGCGCTTAGGTTTGCGGTGAGGACTCTTGAACTTCTTTTTCAATGAGCTGGACTGCTTCTTCCCGCGCTTGAGGACCAGTTCCCGGTCCACTTCCCCCTCTGCTCTGTCTCCAAGGCCCTTCTCTCTCAGGCACCTTGGCGTCTCATCCTCATTATGCGTCTGAAAGTCATTGGTGCTGTCTCCGTGCTCAGTCCCTGCCAGGTCCTTTTTGGTAAACAGCTCGGGTGGGTACAGGTCTGTCATGCTGTCGTCAGTGTCACTTGGGGCTGCGCCATCATCACTGGACGCGGGTTCCCAGAAGGCTTCTCTAGGGCGAGGCGGCCCGCCCCCATCCCGCTGGTCCTCCCTCCTCCTCCTTTTGTGCAGGAGGCAGGCGGGCACGTACTCCACACCCTGCTTCTGACACTCGTATTTCTGCAGAGCCCCCTGGTACCGCCGGCCCTGGGTGTGCCCCAGCACGTGCTCCGGGACTTGCGGATGTGCCGCAGGGTGAGTTTGCACAACAGCTGGTGCGGGTTCTTCGTGCTGGGCACTATGTGCGGCTCGAACTCCGCGTAGTCGAAGGCTGGGGAGGCGCGGGCCAGCCGCCGGTACTTCTTGCCGCGGGTGTAGACCTGGAGCTCGGGCAGGCGGCAGGGCAGCTCGGGGCCCGTCGCAGAGCACCTGCGCGGGGCTCCGGGCGCAGGCTCCGGTGCTCGCGCGGGAAGGCCCGCACGTCCCGCGGCGGCTCGCCCATGGCTCCTCGGGCGCGGGGCTGGAAGCCGAGCCCCCTTTTAATATATTGTTGAATTCAGCTTGCTAAAATTTTGCTGAGGATTTTTGAATCTATGTCCATAAGGGGTGTTGACCTGTAATTTTCTCTTGTTATGATGTCCTTGTCTGGTTTTGGTATCAGGTTGATAGTGCTTTCATAGAATGAGTTGGAAGCTTTTCTTGCACTTCAGTTTTTTGGAGTATTTTCAGAAAGATAGTTATTCTTTTTAAAATGTTTGATAGAATTCACCTGTGAAGATGTTTGAACTTGGATCTTATTTGTTGGGAGTTTTTTGTTTAGATTTAATTTCATTACTAGTGATTCATCTCTTCAGATTTTCTATTATTTTCTGATTCTGTCATGGGAGATTGTATGTTTGTAGGAATTTATCCACTTCTAGGATGTTTAATTTGTTGGCATATAATTTTTTGTAGTGATCTTTTATAGATCCTTGATTTTTATGGTGTCAGTTGTAACTTATGTTGTTCAAAAATGTATTGAGGAATAACTTATTTAATGTAAAATCTATTCATTTTAAGGATCCATTTCAAAGACTTTTAGTAAATTTATCAAGATGTGCAACTACTGTCCTAATCTCATTCCAGACATTTCCGGCACTTATATGGTTAATTCTCATACCCACCCCCGCCAACCACTGATCTACTTTCCATCTGTGGACGTTTCACAGAAAAGGAATCATACAGTGTGTAGTTTTCTGTGTCTGTTTCTTTCACCTGCAAAATACTGTGAGGTTCCTCCAACATCGCAGTGCCAGTCAGTACTTCAGTCCTTTCTATGGCTGAGCAACGTTCCAAGTACAGCTGTCCCAAGGTATCCACAAAGAGACACCAAAATCCATGGACACGCAAGTCCCTTGTACAAAATGGTGTGGTACCGTTGGTCCTGTGCATCTGCAGGTCATGCCCTGATGGACACTGTGGTGGTATCCACCTTATGAATAACGCTGCTGTGAACGCCCATGTACCAGTCTTTGTGTGGAAAAATGATTTCAGTTCTCTTAGGTAGATGCCCAAGTGGAACAGGGGTCACATAGCTGCTGTATTTTGCTTCTTGAAGGACTGCCATGCTGACCTGCACAGACACACTATTTTACGTTCCACCAACAGGGAGGGTTCCCACCTGCCTACACCCTGCCAGCTCTTCCATCTGCCTGTCTTTCATGGCCATCCTGGAGGGTGTGAAGTAGGATCTTGTGGTTTTGACATGCATTTTCCTAATGACTAATAACACTGAGCATCTTCTCATGTCCTTTGTGGCTATTTGTATTTCTTCTTTGGAAAAATGTCTATTCAAATCCCTTGCCCACTTTTAAATTGGGTTCTTTGCAAATTCTGGACTCTAGGCCCTTACGAGATGCATAATTCCCAAATATTTTCTTCCATTCTGTAGGCTGTCTTTTCATCCCCTCAACAGTGTCCCTTGACACACGAAAGATTTCAATTTTCAGGAGGTGCGATTTGCTGTTTCACTTGCTGCTTGCGGTTTAAGAAGCCACTGACAAATCCAAGGCCACGGAGACCCTCTCCCTTGTTTCCTTCTAAGACCTTTACAGTTTTAGCTCCAAAACTCAGGCCTCTTCACCACTTTGAGTTGACCTCTGCATACAGACTAAGGTCCAGTTTCCGTCTTTGCTTGTGGAGATCACTGTCCAAGCACCTTTGGTCGAATAGCCTGTTCTTTCCCATCAAGTGGTCCTTATACTCTTGACAGAAACAACTGACCAAAGACGTACAGACTCATATTTGGCCTCTCAGTTTTATCCTGGGGGTCTATGTCTACCCCGTGCCTGTTCTGGTTACTGGAGTTTCACAGGAAGCTCTGAACAAAGGAAGTGTGAGTCTTTCAACTCTGCTCTTTAACGAGATGGTGTTGGCGCTTTGGTCCCCTGGCAGGTCCATGTGAGTTTCAAGATCAGCTTTCCCATCTCTAGCTTTAGTAATACACAGACGGCTTCTTTTCCGAGAGAACACCAAATGGCGGATGAGCCTGTGCTGCGGGAGGGCCCGGAGGCCCCGAAGGCCCCGGGGGCCCTGGGATGGGAGGCCGCGGTGGTTTCCGCAGAGGCTTCGGCGGCGGCATCCGGGGCCGGGGCCGGGGCCGCGGTCAGGGCCGCAGAGCTCACGGAGGCAAGGCAGAGGACAAGGAGTGGCTCCCTGTCACCAAGCTGGGCCGCTTGGCGAAGGACATGAAGATCAAGTCCCTGGAGGAGATCTGTCTCTTCTCCTGCCCATCAAGGAATCTGAGATCGTTGACTTTTTCTTGGGGGCATCCCTGAAGGACGAGGTTTTGATGATTATGCCTGTGCAAAAGCAGACCCGTGCTGGCCAGCGGACCCGGTTCAAGGCACCTGTCGCCACTGGGGATGACAAGGGACATGTTGGTTGGGTGTTAAGTGCTCCAGGGAGGTGGCCACAGCCACCCGGGTGGCCGTCACCCTGGCCAGGCTCTCCATCGTCCCTGTGCAGAGGCTATCGGGGGAACAAGATTGGCAAGCCCCACACGTCCCTTGCAAGGTGACTGGCCGCCGTTGTTCTGTGCTGGCGCGCCTCATCCCTGCACCCAGGGGCACTGGCATTGTTTCAGCCCTGGTGCCCAAGAAGCTACTGACGATGGCTGGTATTGATGACTGCTACACTTCTGCCAGGGGCTGCACTGCCATGCTGGGCAACTCCACCAAGGCCACCTTCCGTGCCATCTCCAAGGCCTACAGCTATCTCACCCCTGATCTTTGGAAAGAGACTGTGTTCACCAAGTCTCCCTGTCAGGAATTCACTGACCATCTCGTAAAGACCCACACCAGAGTTTCTGTGCAGAGGACCCAGGCTCCAGCTGTGGCCACCACGTAGTTTTATATGCAAAAAATAAAGTGAATGAAGCCTGCTAAATAATAATAATAATAATAATAATAATAATAATAATAATAATAATAATAATAATAATAATAATAATAATAATACAAACGTTCTGCTCCTACACATCTCCTTCCAGCTTTATGTTGGCGCTGTCTCAGGTTACATCTTTTTACATCATGTGCCTAACACAGACTTGTAATTATGGTTTTATGCACTTGTCCTGTGAAGCCTGGAGTGAGGACCAACAGCTTCCTTGCCAGGGCGTCCCTGCTGAGGCTCTCATCCAACTTGAGTGGACGCAAGTGGACCTTGAAAACAGAGGACCTGCCTTTGATGTCAGGGGGGCTGACATAAATCTGGTGGTCAAACTGGCCAGGTCACGTCAGGGCCGGGTCGAGAACATTGGGCCGGTTGGTGCCGGCCAGCACCACAACATTGGTGGTTGAGTTGAACCCGTCCATCTCCACCAGCATCTGGTTCAGGGTTTTCTCCTGCTCGCTCTGGCCTCAAAGGGCCTGTGGCCTCGTTTCCTGCCACTTGTATCAATCTCATCAATGAATAAGATACAATGAATAAGGTACGGTTTTTTCGGGCCATCGCATACATGTCACAAACCCGAGCTGGCCCGACGCACAGGAACATTTCCAGGAACTGTGACCCGTTCACAGTGATGAAAGGCACGCTGGCCTCCCCCAGTCACCTTGGCAAGAAGAGTTTTGCCAGCACCAGAAGGACCTGTGAGCATGGCTCCCTTTGGAATTTTGGCTCCAAGGTCCTGATACTGCTTGGGATTCTTCAGGGACTTCACTAACTCCATGGTCTCCAACTTGGCCTCTTAGCAACCGGCCACGTCTGCAAACCACACACAGATGTTGTTCCTGACAACCCTGGCTGTGGTCTCACCAACACTGAAGAGGCTCCCTCCACGCCCGGCCCCCATCAGCCCCTCCTCAGGGTACAGAGGAGGATGCCCACCAGGAGAATGGTGGGCACCAGGCTTCGCAAGAAAGAGCTTGGATGATGTCCCAGGGGCAAACTGGTCACTACTTCCAGCCGGTCCACCAGACCTCTCGCCAGGTGATACTGCACCAAGTGCTTTCAGCTGACTTCTTTCCCAGCATCTCAAAAATAGAAGTAGAAAAATTCCATGGCAACACCTGCCCCTAAAACGGCCAGACTGCGGAAATCCTTGTCATCCCAGGGCACCTCTCCTGGGGCTTTAAAAATTGACACAGAAATCTCCATGTTTTTACAAATTAAAACCACTGCTTGGAGTCTCTGAATCAGTTGCTCCAAAACAGCAGAAAAGCTGCACAAAGTCTGAACTTGGGGTGACTGCTTCCTCGGGAGGATGACAGGCCGCTGGGACTGGTTCTCAAGACACACACACCCTCTGCATCCATTTCCACCAGGCAAAGTCACCCCATTTCCCTCCTCTCCTGCCTCCATTTGCTCCAGGCCCAGCATCCTTCAGTTCTCTGGCTCCTGCCGGGAGGTTCCGAGAGCCCTCAAGCCTGGCCTGGCCGTCCTGCTGCCTCGTGGGCCACCGCCGCATCACCACATCACGGCGAGTGGCCCGGCCACCGCCCTGCAGCCTTGCCACACTGCCGCCCGCCGCTGCTGCCAGCCACAGGCGACATCCCCACCCCTGACCTCGCGCTGCTCGGGCCAATTGTAACTTTTAAATGTTTAATTCTGATATTATTTATTTGGCCTCTGTTTCTCTCTCTCTCTCTTTTTCCTTTGATGCATCTGGCTGAAAGTTTATAAATTTTATCTACATTTTCAAGGAACAAGCTCTTAGTTTCATTGATCTTCCCTATGGTTTTCTAGTATATATTTCATTTAATTCCACTCTGATTTTTATTACTATTTTTCTTCTACTAACTTTGGGCTTTGTTTTTCCTTTTCTTCTATGTCTTTAAGTTTAGATGGCTTATTCAAGATTTTTCTTGCTTCCTGGAGTAAACCTGTATCACTGTAAACTTCCCTTTTCAAACTGCTTTGTTGTGTCCCATAGCTTTTCAGATGTTTTCGTTCCATTTTCATTTTTCTCAAGGTATTGTTTTATTTCCTCTTTGCTTCATTCATTGGCCCATTGGTAGTTTAGAAGCATGTGTTCTCCACTTGTTTGTGTTTCTTCCAGTTTTCCACTCATTAATGATTTCTAATTTCACACTGTTATTGTTGGAAAAGACGCCTGGTGTGATATCAGTCTTCTTAAATTTATTGAGACTTGTTTTATGACTGAACATGTGACTTACCTGATAGAATGGTCCATGTGCACTTGAAAAATGGTATATTCTGCTGTTTTGATTAAATCTTCTGTATATATCAAGTGCATCTGATCTCACTTATCATTTAAGGTGTTTCCTTATTGACTTATTTCTAAATGATCCATTCATTGATGTAGGTAGGGTATTGTTATTGTATTGCTGTTTGTCCCTTTATTTCTGTTAATGTTTGCTTATATATTTAAGTGATTCTGTGTTTGGTGCGTTAAGTGTTCACAAGTATTATATCCTCTTGTTGACTGACCCCTTTATTATTATGTAATGCCCTTCTCTGTCTCTCATTACTATCTTTGTTTTAAAGTCTATTTTGTCTGATACAAGTATTGCTATGCTATTCTTTTCATTTCCATTTGTACAGAATATATTTTTTCAACCCTGTCACTTTTGGTCTGTATGTTTCCTTAGATCTAAAGTGAATCTTTTATAAGGTGCATACATATGGGTCTTATTTCCTTATCTATTCAGCCGCTGTATGCCTTTTGATTGGAGCACTCAGTCCATTTACACTACAGAAGTTATTGATAGCATGCACTTAATTGTCATTTTGTTAATTGATTCCTGGTTGTTTTTTCAGTTCTTCTCTGTTCCTTTATTCTTTTGTTCTCTTCTCCTGTGATTTGATGACTTTCTTTAGTATTGTATTTGTCTTTCTCTTTGTGTGTGTGTGTATGTGTGTGTGTGTGTGTGTGTGTGCATGTGTGTGGGTATCTGCTACAGGTTTTTGGATCCAAAAAAACAGTGCTACAATTTATGTCAAATAGTGTATTGCTTATGTTCTCTTCTATGAGCACTGTGGTTTCAGGTCTTATATTCAGGTATTTAATCCATTTGGGGTTTATTTTTATGTGTGGTGTGAGGAAATGTCATTTCACTCTGTTACATGTAACTGTCAGTCTTCTCAGCACCACTTATTGAAGATTCTGTCTTTTCTTTTGTGTGTTCTCTCCGGGCCTTCAAGGTCTCTTCTGATTAATCTGTTCATAGCCTTATGGGGATTCCTTTGTATGAGAGATTGTTTTTTTTTCTCTTACTGCTTTTAAAACTCTCTATCTATCTTTGAATTTTGACAGTTACATTATACTGTAGCTTGGCAAAGAAAATTTTGGATTGAAAATTTTGAGTGGCCTATTAGTTTCATAAATTTAGATATCAAATCCCACCCCCCCACCACTAGGTTTAGAAAATTCTCAGCCATTATTCCTTTATATAAGCTTTCAACCCTTTTCTCTTTCTCTTCTCTTTCTTGGAATTCTGTGATAGGCTCACTATTTTTCTTACTGGTTCCCTGTAAGTCCCATAGAATTTCTTTATTCTTTTTCCTTTTTTTTTTTTAAATTTTGCTCCACTGACTGTACAATTTCAGTTGATCTTTCTTCCAGGTCACCGACCCTTCCTTTTGCTTGGTAGTTTGCTATTGTAGTGCTCTAACAAATTCTTAAGTACTGTTACTATTTCTTTAGCTTCAAAATTTCTGCTTTGTGTGTTGTTTTTGTTGTTGTTGTTTTCCTTCTCTTTGTTGAACTTTTAATTTTGTTCTTGTATCACTTTCCTGATATTGTTACGTTGTTTTTCTGTGTTCTCTTGTAGCTCTCTGAGCATCTTTAGAACACTTATTTTGAATTCTTTGTCAAGCAATTCCATTTTTCTGAGGCCAGTTACTGGATATTTACTGTATTCCTTTGTGATGTTTCCCTTTTCTTCATGATCCTATAAACTTGTGTAGGTGACTGTGCATTTGAAGCAGCAGTCAAATGTTTCAAGCTTTATAGATTGACTTTGATCTGCAGGTAGGAATACAATGAATCATGCTGTTATCATGGGTCTAGTGGAGCAGGCCGTCAAGTGTCGGGGTCCAGGCTGCACAACTGCAAGGCCTTGGCTGGCTGCTGTTGTGGCTCCTGCTTCCAGCAGGGCTTGGGCGGAGGGAGCAGGGAGGGACGCAGGTGGCTAGTGCCTGCAAATGCAAATACTTTTGTGGGGCAAAAGCTGGTGAAATCATGGTGGCTGAGCTGGCTGTTAGCTTCTTCAGAGGTGAAGTCTGCTGTACTTGTGTCACTGTACTTAGGTCACTGTTAAGTGTGATCACCCCCACTGCATGGCTGTTATTGATAGTCCGTCATTTTCCTCTTTGTTCCTAGTTATCTCTATGTCTCAGCTTTGCCAGTCTCGGTTGGGTGACACAAAAGTGTGACTTTCTTGCAGTGCCTCAGTTGGGGAGTGGGATAGTGCAGGTAAAATGAAATTGTCTTCCTTCTCTTCTTGTACTGTTATTTTTTTGTTGTCGTTGTTATTGTACCACTGAGTTGTTAAAGTTTGTTAAGTGAACACTGGACCTTCCACAGAGCTGTTGTAGTTTGTGGATCGCTGTCCAGTTGTTGACCTTTGTGGCAGAGTGGAGGTTGATTTCCCCTATGTCAACATCTTGAAATATCACCTTGATGAGTGCTGTTGATAATGGAAGCTATGAATGTGCGGGTGCAGGGGGTATATGTGAAATCTCTGTGTATTCTCAATTTTTTTAGTAACCCTAACCCTGCTATGAAAATACAAAGTTTTCAAAAATATGGGAAAATACTGATGAGAACAATTAAAGAGGATCTAGGTAACGATATATTACTTATTCGTGCATTGGAAAACTCAATATAGTTAAGACATAAACTCTTCTTAAACTGATCTTTATATTCAATAGAATCGTATTCAAAATTGCATTCAGTATTTTTGTAAAAATAGGCAACTTTATTTTTAATTGTGTATTAGAAAGAAAGGACCAGAATAGATCACCTTTAAATATATCCCATTCCACTAATTAAAAAATAATTTGGAAAGGAGGGAGAAATAGAAAGAGGGAAGAAAGAAGAAAGGGAGGAAAGAAGAAAAAGAGGGGGAGAAGAGATGGAGAGAGAAAGAAACCCACCATGCATTTACGAGACATTTTTTAAGGTTGAACATGTACTACAAGTAATTTGTGAATAAATACATAGGATTTAAAAATCCTTAACCGACATAACTTGGGATAATAGATGAGAACTATGATTTTAATATAGAGGAGACATTTGAATGACCTGAGGAAAATCAATCCCAACTCCTTCTTTGCCTTTGAAACTTTCATAGATTTTAGAGGCTACTCCATAGCAGGATCATAAAACAGCTCACAGTTGCAGATGATTTCAGTGAAAGTATTCAGCTGAGGTTACTGACCCTTTTTACAGTTCTTAGTAGTTGGAAAGTGAACAAGTACAGATAGATTGAATTATAAGTTGTTCTGTCAGGTGTGGACTAAGAACAATTGATGTAACTTCAAGCTAAATGTTACCAATCCTGGTGGGTGAGGTTGTAGCAGAAAAAAAAAGTTTCCTATAAGTTTGTAAACACTATTAAGGATCTTAATGCTCTCTGATTCAGTTTCCTTCAATAAGCTATTATCAGTAAGTCTGTTTGGAAAGGAACAACCTATGACCATTTTCTGTAGGAATTATAAGAAATTAATGATATTTTCTCCAGAGATAGTCACAATTAAGTGTATAATCCTGGTTTAATTATTAGAACCAAGCTTGAGTAAAAGACTGAAAGAAAACACAAGAAGAAGATGAGAAAAGAACCAGTGCCTCTTGTAGGAGACACAGAATTTTGATTAGTGATAAGCCAAACTAAAACATGGTTTAATAAACACTTAAAGACTACTTGTGAGGAAAAAGAATAAACATTTTTCCCCTGAGTGTTATCCTCTGATTCTGAGACTCTTGCATTTTAATTTTGGCCACATTGTGAGGGGGATAATTCTAAGATATATACTGGACCCAAAGTGTAACCTAAGATAGCAGCAGAATCGAAATAAAACATAAAGTGTATTGCAGCTGCAATTAACAAAAAACATTGCTAATATGGACAACCTACCTGGAAACCATTTGAAACTGCTAGTCTCTATATTTAGTGTACACAAAATCCTTGCCTTTGAAAGCTGATATTTAAAAGACTGATAGTGAGTGATCCCTTGATCACTTGATCTTCTGTGAACAAGATTATTCCACTGAAAACAGAAAAGTTACAGTGTCGCACAGGTGTAGTGGAAGAAATACTTCTCAGTGTGTGAATTTCTCAGTATAAGTGATTCACATCTAGGTAAGTGCTCTGAGACTTGTCCGCTGTGTGAAATATTCAGGTTATGTGGGATAAAATTGTTCGTTTTCTCACCCCCAGGGAGTTGAGAGTTTCACCTGCTACACGCTGGTCACACTGACCATTTCATTTAGCTTTCTGTGTCTCCAAATCGTCAATATAATCAGCATGTAGAATTACTTGCACGTGTCTAATACTCAACCAAGAGTAATTATCTTTTTTTGAGGGAGAACACTGATATCTTCTTTGAAATAAGTAAAGGAACTAAATAGTTTCATATTTCTTCTCAATATGTAGCCAAACTAAACTACTCTAAAGGGAAAGAACTGGTTACTGGTTTTGCCACCACTAAAACTTGCATTTACCATAATAGGTATAAGTTTTAATTTTATAGTTAATGTGATTTCATGAGCTGCAATATCTCATGGAGATATTGTGTTGTTTGCATTAATGAGTCTTCATGTGAAATTTGGAACAGTCTGTTAAGTTAAAAAAATAGCTAACTGATTGAAAATAACTAGTCATCTAATAATATAAAAGGTGAGGGTAATGTTTTCCTTTAAAATTCAAGACAAAATGGAATAGCATGCTCACCAGTATAATGTGTGTGTAATAGAAAAACTCACTGAAAAAGCTGCCTTCCCATGCTTGGGCCCACAGGGACATCCTCTGTGAAATGACTGTTTAGGGAAATCACACTTTCAAAAAACCAAAAATATTCTTTCAAGGGAAATGTTGTAATGGAGACTGGACCCCTAAGGGTTTAAGAAATTAATGGCCAGAAGTTGGAACAAATTTCTATTTGAGAGTTGCCAGCAATGTTTAAACATTTATCTTTAGAGAGAGACTGTTCTTTACTTTGAGGAAAGGGTTTAAGTGATCTCTTGCTTATTTAAAAATACAGTATCATATTCTAAAATTGAAAGAATGAGTTACACATTTCTGCTGAAACCAGGGCAGAGAAATAGCTGTCCCCACTATATAAAATATAAAATGTGTGTGTGTGTGTGTGTGTGTGTGTGTGTGTGTGTGTAATTATCTATCTTCCTGAGTGTTATAGGATCACAAGTTGAGAAAAATAATGCTTACTGCCATGTAGATACTGTGCTGTTTGCTAGGCTCAATTACCGTCTCAGTTCTGAATGCAAGTCTCCTCTTTCAGTTCATTAAATTAATGCCCCAGTATTAGGACTTATTAATATGCCTTCTAGAGCTTTTAGAGTTGAACGTAAGCAGATGAAATCACAACGCTAAATCTGTTACTGTGAGATGTCCACTCTGTTACATGAACGTGCCGTTGAGATTGTCCATTTCATCCAAAAAACTGCATTTAAACTCTCATGATCAATGATTTATATAAGCAGACTGTCCTTAACATATGGGGTTTCTGATTCTTTACAGGAGTGGTTCTGAATCTTGACTGCACATTGCAATTATCTGGGGAATTTTAAACAATTCTGAAGATCTTGCCTCATCCCCAGATGAATTGTATCAGAGTATCTCAAGGAATGGTCTAAGGAGTATGTTTACTCTCCCCAGGTGATTCTTATGTACAGTTATGTAGAAAAACACTATCCTAGAATATTAAGGATACCTCCTACAGAAAAAGGAGAAAAGTTGCTACTATCACAGTGGTTCAGCATTCATTTATTAATCTCTTAACAAATCAGTTATAATGGTTTAGACTAATAATATTTAATATAATTGAAATTTGACTCTTTGCTAAGTTCTATGATACAAAATTTGCGTATATTATATTCTATAACCTTCATGTCGGGCCAATAAGCTAGATGTTATTATGTTATTCTTTTTACTAATGGAGGAACCAAGGCACATAGAAAAAGTTACTTGTTCAAAACTTCTTAATTAGGAGTTCGGGAGATACGGGATTAGATTTCACTGTTACATAAAACACTGCATTATGTTTAACATTCTTAAAACAGGACAAAATTATTCTCCATAGGTTTGATATCCCAAGAATATTTCTCCAAGATTATTTATTGTTTAGGGTTACATAATCTAAGATTGATATCCCAAGCCTGTTAAATCATTTAGCCCTTGACCAAATAAATAAGCTCAGGGCATTATATTACTGTAAACAGCAGAGAAAAGAAAACAATTATATTGTAGGCTCAACCAATTTTTAATTTAATAAATTAAGTAGTAATAAATATGTGACAATTTGCTTGTATTTGGGCTTACCTGAAAATACCCAGATAAGCTCCACCCACATTGAAGAACCTTTCAGACCATTCAAAACTAATTAGAATTTCAGTACTTTATTTTTTAAAACTTTTTTATTGAATGAAAGATTCTTTAAATTGTATAGTGCTTTACAATTTTCAAAAGTTTCACATACATGATATTTCAAGACAGTTAATGTCAGTTGAAGTATCAAAACCCCACTAACTTCAGTTAAGCAAAATGAACAAAACAATGGGCACACGAGAAGATGTAATATTGCATTCTGTACATACCTAAGACTTTTGTTGTTCTCTCCAAAACTCTTTCGTCAGGGTCCACCAGAACAGTTAGAGATTTTAACTTACATGCATTTAATAGAATTCCCTAAGGGGGAAAAAAAAAAGCCTAAATAAAGCTAAAAAGGAAAGTCAATAGATACTCCAGTTACTTTTCAATTACTAACAAAAAGCAAGGTTAGAAAATTCATTAAAAATCAAAATGCTGCACCTTTGTCTAAGAGAAATAGACAGGGTCAGAGAAATTATTTAAAGAAATAATAACAGAAAACTACCCAGATCTGGGGAAGGAAATGACCATCCAAATCCATTGTGCCCAAAGAACCCCAAATAGACTGTACATCAAAAATTTTTCAGATACATCACATGTCAAAAGTTAAAGACAAAGAAAATTAAAGACGGAGAATTTTGCGCAACAAGAGAAAAGCAACTTGTCACATAAAAGGGTATATCCATAAAAGGGTATATTAAGACTAATAAATGAATTTCTCATCCCAAACCTTGCATATCAGAAGATAATGGGATGATATACTCAAAGTGTTAAAAGAGAAAAAAAAAACTTACTAACAAGGACTACTTTACCCAACAAAGCTCGTCATCTAAGATTAGGAACAGGACAAAGATCCTTACTCCTGACATTTCTATTCAAAATAGTACCAGAAGTCCCAGCCAGAGAAATTTAGGCAATTTTTTAAAAGGCATACAAATTATAATGTAAGAAGTAAAATTGTCTCTGTTTGCAGATGACTGATTATATATGTTGAATTCCCTAAAAAAAATCTACTATTAAGCTATTAGAACTGATCAACAAATTCAGTAATGTTGAAGAATACTAACTATATCAATATATAAAATTCAGTTGTTTTTCTGTGCACTAACAATAAACCATTATAAAAAGAAATCTCATTTACAGTAACATCAGAAACAATAAAACAGAAATAAATTCAATCAAGAAGGTAAACAATCTGTACACTGAAAACTATAAGACATTGATGAGAGAAACTGAAGAATTTACAAGAAAATAGAAATATATTCATGATGATGAATTGGACAAATTATTATTGTGAAAATGTCTATACTACCCAAAGCCATCTACAGATTTAATGCACCCTTATCAAAATTCTAATGGCATTTTTCATAGAAATCGGAAAAAAAATCCTAAATTTTAAATGAAATCACAAGTGACTCTAAATAGCCAATGCAATCTTAAGAAAGAAGACAAAAGCTGGAGATAGCAAACTTCCTTACTTCAAATAATATTACATGGTAATAATTATAGTAATCAAAACAGCTTAGTACTGGTATAAACACACACACATAGACCAAAGGAAAAAAATAGTCAAGAAAAAAATCTCACACAGATATGGTCAACTAATCTTTATTTTTTCTCATTAAACTTTATTTTAATGGATCTCAAAATTCTGTGATAGATTTTTGGTCAAGTTGTTTCCATTAAAAAGTACTGATTTAAAAAACTAATAACTTAAAACTGCCGCACACACAGAAGAAACAAGTGGTCCCCAAAACATTCTCCTTTCCTTCTGAAGGTTTTACGATGCACTGTTATCATTAACCAGTCTTTAACTATTAAACTTAAATGGCCAATTGAGACAAACAGTTCTGAGACCGTTCTCCCACCACTGATTAAGACTGGAGTGGCAGGTATTGGGGATAATACTCATTTAGCCTTCTGAGCTTTCTGGGTGGACTTGGTGACCTTGCCAGCTCCAGCTGCCTTCTTGTCCACTGCCTTGGTGACACCCACAGCAACCGTCTGTCTCATGTCACGGACAGCAAAACGGCCCAGAGGAGGATAGTCAGAGAAGCTCTCAACACACATGGGCTTGCCAGGAACCATGTCAACAATGGCAGCCTCACCAGATCTCAAGAACTTGGGGCCACCTTCCAGCTTTTTCCCAGAATGACAGTCAATCTTCTCCTTCAGTTCAGCAAACTTGCAAGCAATGTGAGGTGTGTGACAATCCAGCACAGGTGCATATCCAGCACTGATCTGGCCTGGATGGTTCAAGATAATCACCTGAGCTGTGAAGCCAGCTGCTTCCATCGGTGGATCATTTTTGCTGTCACCAGCCACGTTGCCACGACGAACATCCTTGACAGACACGTTCTTGATGTTGAAGCCCACGTTGTCCCCAGGGAGGGCTTCACTCACAGCTTCATGGTGCATCTCAACGGACTTGACTTCAGTTGTAACACTGACTGGAGCAAAGGTGACCACCATGCCAGGTTTGAGACCACCAGTCTCCACTCGACCCACAGGGACAGTACCAACACCACCACTCTTGTAGACGTCTTGGAGGGGCAGACGTGAGGGCTTGTCAGTTGGCCGAGTTGGTGGCAGGATGCAATCCAGAGCCTCAAGCAGCATGGTTCTACTGGCATTGCCATCTTTACAGGTGACTTTCCATCCCTTGAACCAAGGCATGTTAGCACTTGGCTCCAGCATGTTGTCACCATTCCAACCAGAAATTGGCACAAATGCTATGGTGTCAGGGTTGTAGCCAATTTTCTTAATGTAGGTGCTGACTTCCTTAACAATTTCCTCATCTCTCTTCTGGCTGTAGGGTGGCTCAGTGGAATCCGTTTTGTTAACACCAACGATTGGCTGTTTCACACCCAGAGTGTGAGCCAGAAGGGCATGCTCGGGGGCTGCCCATTCTTGGAGATCCCTGCTTCAAAGTCACCAACACCAGCAGCCACAATCAGGCAGCACAGTCAGCCTGAGATGTGCCTGCAATCATGTTTTTGATAAAGTCTCTGTGTCCTGGGGCATCACTGATGGTCATGTAGTACTTGCTGGTCTCGAATTTCCACAGGGAGGTATCAATGGTGATACCGCGCTCACATTCTGCCTTCAGTTTGTCCAAGACCCAGGCATACTTGAAGGAGCCCTTTCCCACCTCGGCAGCCTCCTTCTTGAACTTTTCGATGGTTCTCTTGTTGATGCCACCACATTTGTAGATCAGATGGCCAGTGGTGGTAGACTTGCCCGAGTCTACATGTCCGATGACCACGATATTGATGTGAGTCCTCTCCTTTCCCAGTTTGGCTTAGATTTAGTGGTGGTTTTCATGACACCTGTGTCCTGGTGGCAAACCTGTTGCAAAAAAGTTTGGTCAGCGAATCTTTAACAAGTGCACCAAGGGTGCATAATAGAGAAAAGATCATCTCTTCAAAAAATGGTCCTTGGGAAAACTGGTATCCACATGCAAAAATTTTTTTTAGAAGTCTTTGAACTCTTGCCTTATCTTACACCATACACAAAAATCAACTCAGAATGATTAAAGACTTCAGTGTTTAATGACTGAAACCATAAAACTCCTAGAAAAAATATAGCAAAAAATTTCCTTGACTTTGGTCTTTGCAATGAGTTTTTTGGATGTGACATCAAAAGAACAGGCAATAAAGTAAAAATAACCAAGTGGGGCTACATCAAACTAAAATCTTCTGAACAGTCAAGGAAATATTTTAAAAATGAAAAGATAATCTATGGAATGCAAGAAATATTTGTATATTAAATACCTGAAGGTGTTAATATCTAAAATATATGAGAAATTTGTAAAACTCAACAATAACCACCACCAAATACTGATTTTAAAATGGGCGACCTGAATAGATATTTCACAAAAGAAGATAGGCGTAGGGCCAAAAGGTTTATTAAAAATTGCTCAACAGCACTAATCATCAAGGAAATGCAAATCAAAATTACAGTTCGACATTATCTCACACCTATTAGAATGGCTATTGTTTACAAAAACCTCCACAAAATATAACAAACGCTGGTAAGGATTTAGAGAAAAGGAAACACTTACATACTTTTGGTGGAACTATAAATTGGTGCATCCATTTTGTAAAACAGTATAGAATTTTCTCAAAAATTAAAAAAAAAAAAACCCTACTTTATGACCCAGGATTCCCATTCCTGGCTATTTTTCCAAAGGAATTGAAATCAATATCTCAAAGAGATACCTGTATTCTTATGTTTATTGTATCACTTTTCACATTAGGTATGGGAACAAGCTCAATGTCCACTGACAGGTGAATGAATAAAGAAAACATGGTATATACATGCATACCACTATATATAGTATATACATATAGTAGTGGACTACTATACAGCCTTAAAAAGGAAGAAAATTCTGCTTTCACAACAGCGTATATGGACCTGAGAGACATAGTGAAATAAGTCAGAGAAAAACAAATACTGTGTATATGCACTTATAAGTGGAGTCTAAAACTGTGAAACTCGTAGACGTAGAAAGCAGAATGATTATTACCAGGGGCTGGGGGGAGAAATAGATGGGGAGATTTTGGTTAAGGGGTTTTCAGTTACAGAAGAGGAATAAGTCTGGAGAGTTAATGTACAGCATGGTGACTATAGATAATAATACTCTGCTATATAATTGAAATTTGCCAAAAGGGTAGATTCTAAGTATTCTCACCACAGACACAGAAAGATAACTATGTGAGGTGAGAAATATGTTAATTAGCTTGATCGTTTCACAATATTTGTATATTAAATCCTCAAGTTGTACATCTTAGCTCTACACAGGTAAAAAAATCTTGAAATATTTATGCTGAAGTCTATCTGTTTGGTTTAAAGAATCACTGACTCATTAGCAAAACTAATAATGGAATTTATAGCAAAAATGACATTGGACCAGATAATTTTATAAAGTTCTATTAAATTAGTAAAAGCTAAAACCAAATTCCTTCTGTATAGCACAGGGAACTATATTCAATATTTTGTAATAGCCTTTAATGATGAAAAGAATATGGAAATGAATATATGTGTGTGTATAATATATATTATATATATATATTATATATACGGGACATTCACCAAATGGATGCATCTACTATATCATATATGGACCAGATATTATATAGCTATAAATTGCTCTGACAGGGAACATTTATGAATCCTGTATGACAGACATATGAAATGAATGATATGATTATATATATACTGATATATACATTGGGACATTTGTACACCGAAATATGAGCAAACTGACTATACTTAGTAAAATACATGAGCAAACTGAATAAAGCAAAATGTATCTGCATTAATAGAATTTCCTTTATAAGGTATATGTAAAGTTTGTGGGAATCAATAAAACAGATGTACATTTTGATTATTCTGTCTTCTGATCAACACTTCTCATATCATTTAGGAAATGAGAAAAGAGGTACAAAGATAAGTGAAATCTGTTCAGATGGGCACAGGGTATATACCTAGTTATTATAACAGTTATTTCTTACCTCATTTCAGAATAAATTTAACAGGAGAGACCAATTATGTAAGTAAAAGTAATATGCATATTTTCTTTTCACCAGAGAATATGCTATAGTTGCATGACCAAAACATTTGATAAATCTATAAATGTTGTATTTGCTTTTGTGCACGTTAGCAAAGTAGACTGATGGGTTGAACAATTCAAAGTTCATTTGGACTGTGTAGACGAACAGTGTTGAAAAATCAGACAACCAAGTGTTAATTTCTTCCATAAGAAAGGTTTTTATTTATCTTTTTGGTCCAAATTACCTATATTATTACTTAAATTACCTATATTATTACTTCAGCCCTCTCCTTTTCTTTGCCTGTGAAGGCATAGTTTTAATATATTTTATATCAAATCACAGCTATGGTTTTTAAAGACTCACTGTCAGATTTAATATGTTTAGTTTACTGTGCTTAGATTCCATAAATTTTATCTGCCATAAAATGGAAGCTTTTACGTCCTTTACATCTCTTCTATATCAGCCATGCGTCAGGAAAAATAACATGCCATAAAAGAGCAGAAGGCACAGTTAAGATAGAATCATTATGCAGGTAGGTTATGGCCTGCTTTGTATGAGAACAGCTTCCCTAAAGAGACCTAATGGGATGACTGACCTATAAAGCATTTAATTTGTTGTTAGCATTTCATTTGATTGTCTTGTAGTTCCTCCAGGAATAAAACTTTTGATTGTAAAAACTTCTAAATGACACAATGGTTAATTCCTTTTCCTGTAACTAACAGGTTCCCTCAATGGAGAACACAAAATTGTATACTATCATTTCATAGCTGTTTCTCTGGTATAGTTTCTAAACTCTGAGATAATGCAAAGATCAAGAGTAGTTAAATAGATCATTCCTTAACTTGTAAGAGCTTGTTTTAAGAAACAATTGCCCTTATGGTAGCTCACAGAGAAAAAAATGTGACAATGAGTGTTTGTATGTCCACGTATGACTGAAAAATTGTGATGAACACTGGAATTTGACACAACATTGTAAAATGATTATAAATCAATAAAAAATGTTAAAAAAAAAAAGGAAGAAGTGGGGAGAAAAAAAAAGAAACAATTGCCTTATTGGTACCCACACAATTCTGATTACAAAAGAGAAAAATAAGAATGTAGAGAGGACATAATTTTTCATTAAGAATATAATGAATTTTCCACTTTGGAACAGAAAGCCTTCTGTAGTATGGAATAGATAGTCTAACATTTGATAATAAATAAGATGATAAATGTATTGGAGGCTAATCATGTTAAGATATTTCTGGCTGTTAATACAATTTTTATAAGAGTATTAGCCTGTTTTCCACAGAGTTTTTCTATACATATTTGGAACTATATAAATTGTCCTAAAAAGTAAAAAAAAAAAAAAAAAATTTTTTTTTAGAATGTAACTCAGTGGTTTTCAAACTTACTTGCACACTAGAGTCGTCTGCGGACCTTCAAAAAATATTGATCTCTCTGCTACACTCCAAGAGAATGAGATATATTTCATCTAAGTTTGTCCTGGTCTGAAATTTTTGAAAGATAGCCATGTGATTCAATTGTGCAGACAAGATTGGGGAAAAAAGACTGATGTAAACTAAAAGTAATTACTGAAACCCAGGTTCATTGTTAGGTTCAAAATTAGAAAACTAAGCAGTAGCTAAGTAATTGCTGATTAAGCTCACCGAGCGCACCTAGCTGCTAGTTTTTTGAATGCTAATGAAATACACACACACATATACACAAAGTCTGAAAAGTATTTTGACAACAGAGAAACAAAGTCCTTAATTTGCTTAAACACATGAATATAGTAGAATACCTAGGGCAGTGACACAAGTAAATAACTCATAATCATTTGCTGCTTTCAGAGCTAAATGAGACTTCATTCATTTTATCTATAAAATAAATGATTCAATAAATATTCACATTAAGAAGTGCTGGGTTATAAGCAAGAATAATTTAAAGCTATAAAATACAAACTAAAGGAGTGTTTTTGTTTTTCTCCTATTGTCCATAGACATAAACATACTGCCAACAGTTGATGTGTTTTGCAGTCCTTAATGAAACAACCACCCTGGGCAGATTCAGAAGACAGCAGTGGCCGACAATAGATTCTTAAAAATATGTTATCAGTGATAAGTCTCTAGCTCTTTTCTCTGCAAATGTACTTAAAACTTTTGCCTGGATTAGGTGAGCTTAAATGAGGTAGACAGTGTGGCGGAGTTGTTGTCATGGGCCATGGGATAATTATATAAAAATATTTTATGATTAAAAAAAAGTCTAGCAACCCTTAATGTGTAAAGACTTACAAGTGCCAAAAGATCATACATGAAAATCATGAATACATTCAAGTTTGGGGATGAAAAGCCCGCAGGGGCCTAGCTACCTCAGATATCACTTAGTCACATTTAAGGTGAACAATTAAAACGGGTTACTTGAGGCTTAAAGAGTTTACCAGGAGGAAGAATTCTCAGTGTTAAAACTGAAACAGTCTTGTGAAAAGAGGGCCAGTTAGTCGATCCAACACATTTCATCTTCTGCCTTATTGTTTCAAGGTACATATTTTAAAGTACATTTTTAATTTTAAAATTGTTTAGGTACACATAAAAGTTGAGAGAGTAGTACAGATAGCTCCCCACCCCCTCTTCCCCACTGTTAACACCTTGCATTAGTATAATATCTTTGTTACAACTAATTGATCAGTATCTGTGCATGACTACTAACTAAAGTTCATACTTTATTCGATTTCCTTAGTGCTTATTTTGAGTGTTTTTTTCCTGTTCTAGGATCCCATCTAGCATATCATCACGGTACTTTCAGTCTTTCTGTCTCTTTAAGCTCTGTCCCAGAAGCTTGAATGTGGAGAACGTTTCCAAATGTATTTTATGAGCTAGCACCACCCTACACCAAACGTGAACAAGACACTAGGAGAAAAGGAAGCTGAACATCAGTATGCCTTGTGAATACTGATACAAGAAAATCCTCAACAAAGTACTAGCAAACATAATCTAACAGCATATTAGAAGAATTACATACTATGCTCAAGTGGGATAAAAATGAATCAATGTCTTCAACAAATGGTGCTGGAACAATTGTACATCCACATGCAGTAAAATTAATCTAGGCACACACCTTATACCCTTTTCAAAAATTAACTCAGCATAGATCACAGACCGAAATGTAAAATGCAAAATTACAAAACTCCTAGAAGATAACATGAGGAAAAAAACGTAGATGGCCTCAGGTATGATGATGACCTTTCAGATCCAATACCAAAGTAATGATTCATGAAAGAAATCATTGGTAAGGTGGATTCATTAAAATTAAAAACTTCTGTTCTACAAAAGACAACGTCAGGAGAACAAGAAGACAGGCTATAGATTTGGAGGAAATATTTGCAAAAGACACATCTGATAAAGTACTCTTATACAAAACATACAGTGAACTCTGAAAACTCACCAATAGAATACAAACAACCCAATTTAAAATGGGCCAAAGACCTTAATAGAAATCTTACCAAAGATACAGTGATGGCATAAGCATGTGAAATATGCATATGAAAATGTGCTGCACATCTTATGTCACCAGGGAAATGGAAATTAAAGCAACAATGAGATACTACTTCATAACTATTAAAATGACTAAAATTTAGAACACGGAAAACATCAAATGCTGGCAAGGATATGTGACAACAGGAACGTTCTTTCGTGGCTGGTGGGAATGCAAAATGGTACAGCCACTTTGGGTGACAGTTTGATGCCTTCTTACAAAGCTAAATATACTCTCAACATATGATCCAGTATTTATGCTCTTTGGCATTTATCCAAAAGATTTGAAAATTATGTGCACACAAAAGTTTGCACATGGATGTTTATGTAGTTTTATATATAAGTGTTAAAACCGCAAAGCAATCAAGATGTCTTGCAGTAGGTGAGTGGATAAATAAATTGTGTTACATCCATATAATGAAATATTATTCAGCACTAAAAACACTGAGCTATCAAGCTGTGAAAGGACATGGAATAATCTTTTTTTTCCTTTTAGAAGTGAGAATTTATTTTTTTTAATATTTTTTATTGATTTATAATCATTTTACAATGTTGTGTCAAATTCCAGTGTAGAGCATAATTTTTCAGTTATACATGAACATATATATATTCATTGTCACATTTTTTTCTCTGTGAGCTACCATAAGATCTTGTATATATTTCCCTGTGCTCTACAGTATAATCTTGTTTATCTATTCTACATTTTGAAATCCCAGTCTATCTCTTCCCTCCCCCTGCCCCCTTGGCAACCACAAGTTTGTATTCTATGTCTGTGAGTCTATTTCTGTTTTGTATTTATGCTTTGTTTGTTTTTTGTTGTTGTTTTGTTTGTTTGTTTTTAGATTCCACATATGAGCGATCTCATATGGTATTTTTCTTTCTCTTTCTGGCTTACTTCACTTAGAATGACATTCTCCAGGAACATCCATGTTGCTGCAAATGGCGTTATGTTGTCAGCTTTTATGGCTGAGTAGTATTCCATTGTATAAATATACCACATCTTCTTTATCCAGTCACCTGTTGATGGACATTTAGGCTGTTTCCATGTCTTGGCTATTGTAAATAGTGCTGCTATGAACACTGGGGTGCATGAAGACATGGAATAATCTTAACTGCATATTACTAACTGAAAGGAGCCCATCTGAAAAGGCTACATACTGTATGATTTCAACTATATGACATTCTGGAAAGAGCAAAACTTGAAGACAGCAACAAGTTCAGTGGTTGCCAGGGGTTGGTAGGGCTTGGGGGGAAGAGACAAACAGGCAGAGCATGAAGGATTTTTAGGGCAGTGAAAATACTCCATATGACACCATAATGAAGGGTACATACTGTTATAGATTTGCTTAAACCAACAGAATGAACAGCACCAAGAGTGAACCGAAATGTAAACTATGGATTTTGGGTGATTATGACATGTCAGTGTAGGTTCATCGGCCATAACAAGTGTGCCACTCTGGTGAGGGATGTTGATAACGGAAGAGTATGTGTAAGGGCAGAGACTACCTAGGAAATCTCTGTGTTTTCCCCTCAATTTTGCTGTGAACCCAAAACTATTCTAAAAAAAAAAATCTTAAAAAATAGAGTTTTTTAAAAAATCAATCAACAATCAACATATATATCACATTAACAAACTAAAGAAAAAATAGAAAGCATGATCATCTCCACTGATGTAGAAAAAGCATTTGATAAAATTCAACAAACTTTCATGATTAAAAAAAAAAAACTCTCAAGAAATTGTCCACATAAGCATAGCACCTGACCATCACAAAGGCCACAGAGCGAAAGCACACACACACTGTCATATACACAACAGGGTGAGAAAGGAAGTTTTTCTTCTAGGTTTAGGAACAAGATACGGATACCTGCGTTTGCCCCATTTATTTAACACTGTATTAGAAATTCCAGCCAGAACAGTTAGACAGAAAAAGGAATAAAGATACACAAGTTGGAAAGGAAGAAGTAAAACTGTCTCTGGTTACAGGTGACAAGTAGAATATCCTAAAGATTCACAAGAAGAGTGGTTAAAACTAACAGACAGATTCAGCAAAGCTGTAGGATATAAAATCAACACACAAGAGTCAGTGGCATTCCTATCAACTATACAAAGTGAAAAGTCTGAAAAGGAAACTGAGGAAACAATTTAATTTGCAATAACTTTTAAAAAAGAATAAAATACTTAGGAACAAACAACGAATGGGGTGAAAAACTTGTACACTGGAAATTATAAAACATTGCTGGAGGAAATTAAGACACACAAAAAATGGAAATAAACCCCAAGTTCATGGTTGAAAGACGGTATTTTTAGGATGTCAATAATACCCAATGCAATCTATCGCTTCAGTGCAGTCCCTGTCACAGTTCAAATGACAATTTTTCAGAAATAGAAAAATACATCCTTAAATTCATATAGAATATCAAGGGATCTTGAGATGCCACATAATATCTTGAAAAAGAACAAAGTTAGACGTCTCACACTTTCTGACTTCAAATCTTACTACAAAAGCTACACTAATCAAAACGGTGTGGTACTAAAACAAAGACATTAAGACCGATAGAGTAGACGAGAGAACCAAGAAACAAACCTTCAGATATAGAGTCAAATGATTCTGAACAAGGGCGCCAAAACCTTTCAATGGATAAAGGACAGTGTTTGAATAAATGGTGCTAGGAAAGTTGGATATTCGTACACAAAAGCATGAATTTAGACCCTTACCTTACACCATATACTAAAATTAACTCACAATGAATGAAAGACCTAAATGTGAAAGCTGAAACTGTAAAACACTTAGGAGAAAACATAGGATAAAGCTGCATTATGTTGGATTTGAAAATGATTATATCAAATGCATGAGTAATTTTTTAAAATGGATTAATTTGTTTTGACAAAATTTTAAAAAATCCTTTTGTACATCAAAGGACATCATTAAGAGGATGAAAAAGAACTCAAGGAATAGGAGAAAATATCTGCAAAGTAACTGTCTTATAAGGGATCAATATCCAAAAAAATTAAGTACTACTACAACTCAACCCAAAAAAAAAAAAAAAAAAAAAGCAATCAAACCCAAACAACCCAATTAACCATGGGCAACATACTTTCATGGATGTTTCTCCAAAGAAGGCAGACAGATGACCAACAAGCACATGAAAATATTATCACTATCATTAATTATTAGGGAAATGCGAATCAATACCACAATGAGATAACACTTCACATGAATTAGGATGTGTTTTATTAAAATAAACAGAAAATAACAAATGTTGACAAGGATATGGAGAAATTAGAACTCTTGTACATTGTTGGTGGGAATGTAAAATGGTGCAGCCACTGTGGAAAACTGTTTGACCAGTCCTCAAAAAGTTAACCAGAATTAACCATATAATCCATCAACTTCACTCCTAGGTATATATTCAAAATGTTGGAAGCAGAAATTTGAACAGCTATGTGTACATCCATGTTCATGGTAGCATTTTCCACAGCAGTCAAAAAGTAGAAAAATCCAAGTGCCCACTGATAAACAAAATGTGGAATATACATGTAATGGAATATTATTCATTCTTAAAAAGTAATAAAATTTTGATACATGCTACAGCATGGATGAACATTATAGATCTCATGCTAAATGAAATAAGCATACACAATGGGACAAATACTGAATGATTCCTCTTATATGAGGTACCTAGTTTAGTCAAATTCATTGAGACAGAGAATAGAATTGTGCTTGTGCAGAGCTGATCGGTTTGTGAAAATGAAGATTTCTGGAGATGGATGGTATTGATATTTGGCTAACAATGTGAATGTACTTAATTCCACTGAAAACTTTAGTACAACTAAAAAATGGTTAAAATGATAAATTTCTCTTCTGTATATTTTACTATAATAAAAACTACTTTAGTAAATTTCTAATGAAAATTTTGTATCTGTCTTACGATAGAGACATAGAAAACACATACATTGTCATTGTTTACTTTTACTTGTCCACAATTTCCTTAAAACACAATTTCTGTTATTAATTTTAATTATTCATCAGTTTGGATTATTTAAGCAACATGTCTGTGGTCAGCAGCTTTACTAATTCCTTGCTTTACTGAGAATAGTTTTTATTACTTTGAAAACAATTAATGCTTTGACTGAATAGGGAGTAAATTATTATTCAGTAAAAACATATTTTTTTATCCTAAATATTATTCTCCATTCTGTTTATTGAGTATGAATGTGTGTGTGTGTGTGTGTGTGTGTGTGTGTGGTAGAAAAGGAATAGAGTGGTAAGAATTTTGAAAGAATTAATAGCATCATTTTATTTATACATACCTTTTCTACATTTCATAGACACTCACATATTCAGATATATGTAAACACATGCATAAAAAGAAACTGGAAGCTGCTAAGCTACAAAGCAAAGATAAATAAGATATTTCATTTTCAATGAAGTTTTCATCTCTTTTAGCCTACCAGTCCCATCCTTGGTAAATTATAAACTTCTCAGATGTAGAAATTATATTATTTTTGCTACATATCACATGATTCTCATATATTAAAATAGTCTATGCATACATCCACACATATGTAAACATACATAAAGATATGTATTTTATAGTGCAATGTTTATGTGGAAAAAGTGACACACCTGGAAAACAAGAGATGAATGTCCTCAGTATATAAAATGATTTGGGAAATAGTTAAACATCTGTGCCAAATGGAGCATGAGACAAGGAGCTAGAGAACTGGATCCTACTTCTGGCAGGAGTTTTTATAAAGTTCATTTTCTTTATTTTTTTTTAAATCTCCACAGTGTAGATAACCATCATCATCTCAGGATTATAATGATCAAATAAAATAATGGATGTGACAATACACTGAATATAATGAAGAGGAGTTCAAATATTTTATTGAACTTTAGTACTTGCAGAAACAAAACTTGCAAATTAGGAAGAACTTTGTTTCACCTTCTGTCCCCAAATGCTCATTTTTGAAAAGATAATGTCTTAACAGGAACTTTTATTTCAGTATTATGTATTTTTAAATGAATTATAATGCTCCATCTAGTCTCTACTGCAGTGATATATTTTATCAAAAGTAAGATATTCTTTCATAAACAGTAATATATATCTCTGCAAGGCCATGATCAAAATCTTCTGTTAGCACCTCAGAATCAAAAATACAACATTTAACACTATTCCTGCGCCACATGTTAAAATTGGTAGCATTGCTTTGTAATTGTCATGATTTAAGCTTTATTTTCTTAGGAAACTACAACTTAACTACACATTACATTACTGTGTTGTGAAAGGCCTAAATTCTTTATAGAGCATGAAAATGAGTGTACATAAAAAGGACAGATTAATAGATAAAAAGTGAGAAATTCTTATAGCGAAAACAAGAAAGTGCAAACCAAAAGAAGCCAAATACATGGGATACAGAACATGGAATCTTTGTTCCACTCATGAGAAACGTAAAGTAGAAATTAGGGTATGAAACCATTTTTAGAGAGTTATGAATTCATTTTCTATACCGTCATCTCAATGGCCACCATGAGAATTTCAGTCCAATTTCCATATGATAGGAATATAGTCTTTACCCAACATTACCATCCAGGTATAGATGGTTCTTGTTTAATAATACAAAACCGCTGAGAATAAAATTAAAAATAACAGTGAGAACACAGATTTGGACCCCAGTTATGTGATATGAGCTAAGGAGAAGTGATTCTGGACCTCCAGAGATATCTCAGAATATATCAGAATCTTGAACAACAAGGCAAGACATCAACTCCGGAAATTCCTTCGTAAAATGCAGATATTGCTTAAGGAAATGTCACATCAATGCATTATTAGATTGGATTAATATTAATTAGTCATTTCCCTACCTAGCAGAGAATACTGCCTTGGCAACTAACCTTTCAAGGTAGTCTGAATTTGATTCATTTAGTCTGAGGAGCAATTTTTGCTTGAATAACACAGAGCAATCAGTGGAGCTGAACAGCTGGGTGCGGTCAGGGAAAGCAGCGCTCAGAGACTCCTGCCCAAGTCACTGTCATTCCAAGGTGACTGTGGGCTGACACAGGTTTGTACCCCCTGAGGAGAGGGTCAGAGACTTGACACTGTGCTATGGGGACATGTGTGGTAAACAGACTGTCAGGCGCTCAGCTGAGCCAGAGAGACTAAGCACAGTGAACTGCCAGGTGTCAGGAGCTGGTGAAAGCAACGAACCCGAAGTGAAAGTAACAATCAAGCCTTTCATCACCTACTTTATATACAAGGAAGAAGCTAAAGCCAAAGAATGTGCCAACTTCACCATTTAGTTCCCCCCCGTGGAATGGCATACTGGTAGAGGGCCAGGGGCATCAGCACAGGTGGGGGGCGCTTCACTGTTGAGGGAGCCCCAAAACAAATGGCTCCTGCAGTTTTGTGGACCCTGGGGGTGGGGAGGAAAATGGTTCGAGTGGAAAAGTTATGAGTACAGAGTCGGAGTCGAGAAAAGTCTCTTCAAGTTTTTACCCTCTTCTCAGTAACGAAGCCTCAGCTGAGGCATCTGAAGATCTCAGCAGAAGGTTCCAGATAAAGAGACCTAGGAGTAAAGGAGCTTAGCTGGGAATGCAAATATGTGTAAAAGCACGGCCAGCCAGAGGGGGCCTGAGTCTTTGACTGTGATTCCCTTCAGATACTGAAATGCATTGCTGGGGTCTGATGCGCTAAGAATAGCTTCCCCTACCCAACCCTCCAAGTAAAAACCGTGCAACTGCCTATGGCCCAGAGTGAAAACCCACATAGGTTTTAACCAGGAGATTTTTGCAAGTTTGGCTTTTTCAGATTCCAGATACAAATAATTGACACTTGGACAAGGTGGGGGTTAGCTGGCTCTGACCTCCATGCAGTCAAAAATCTGTATATAACGTTATAGTTGGCCCTCCATGTCTGCAGTTTTGAGTTTGTAGATTCAATCAACCATGGATCATGTAGCGCACTATTGAAACACATTTTCGTAGAAGTGGACCCGCACTTCACATTCGTGTTAGTCAGGGGTCAGCTGTACTTGTCTTTTTCTGTCCGACTTCTCTCACTTAACATTATGTGCCCAAGGTCCATCCTTGTTGTCACAAAGAGCAGGGTGTCCTTTTTGTCTTGTGGCAGGGTGATACTCCATTGTATATACAGTTGAAACTTGAAGAATGAGGGGTTTACGGGAGTGAACTCCTGTCCATTTGAAAACCAATCAGAGTATAACCTTACAGTCAGCCCTCGTGACCACAGTTCTGTATCCAGGAATTCAACCAACCTCAGACTGGGGAATGCTGTGTATGCATTTACTGAAAAAAAAATGCACATGTAAGTGGACTCATGCAATTCAAAGCGATGTTGTTGCATGCTGCTGAAGTGTCAATTCTTTATACCACATCTTCTTTATCCATTCATTGGTTGAAGGGCACTTAGGTTATTTTCATATCTTTGTTATTATGAATAAAGCTGCAATAAACATATAAATGTATATATCTCTTTGATATCTTGTTTTCAGATAATTTTAAAGACAACCAGCAGTAGAATTGCTGGGTCATATGGTAAATCAATTTTTAATTTTTGAGGAAATACATATTATTTTCCAGAGTGGTTGTAAGTTTACATTCCCACCAACAGTACACAAGTTTTCCCTTTTCTCCATATTTCACCAATCTGTGTTATCTCTTGTTGTTCTTGAGAATATTATTCTCACAAGCATGAGATGATATCTCATTGTGGTATTGACTCATTTCCCTGATGGTTTTTGATGTATGTTTTCATATACCTGTTGGCCATTTGAATGTCTTCTCTGGAAAAATGTCTGTTTAGTTGTTCTGACCATTTTTAAATCAGTTTGCTTGTTACTGACTTGAATGAGTTCTTTATATATCTTGGATATTAACCCTTAATTGATATATGTTTGCAAAAAAATTTAACCCATTCTGTAGGTTGACTTTTCATTTTATTAATTGTTTCTTTTGCTGTGCAGAAGCTTTTAAGTATCATGTTGTCTCATTACTATTTTATGTATCTTACTGCCATTTTTGGTTTAGTCTGTTATGTCTGATAGAAGAATATCTACTCCCACTTTCCTTTGGTTTCCTCTTGCATGGAATATCTTCTTCCATCTCTTCACTTTGAGCCTGTGTGTATCTTTAGAGCTGAAAGTAATCTCCTATAGGCAACATATAATTTGTTCTTTTTTTTTTCTTATCCATTCAGTCCCTCTGCCTTTTGATTGCTGAGTTCAATCTATTTACATTTTTTTAACATTTTTTAAAATTGAGTTACAGTCATTTTACAATGTTGTGTCAATTTCCAGCGTAGAGCACAATTTTCCAGTTATACATGAACATACATATATTCATTGTCACATTCTTTTTTGCTGTGAGTACATTTAGATTATTCATATATAAGGTCTTACTACAGCCATCTTATCACCTGCCTTCCGGTTGTTTTGTAACTCCATTGTTTCTTTTTCCCTCTGCTTCTGCCTACTTTTATAATGTGTCGCTTCCCATGTCGATATGCTCAGTCTCACCTCTTTTTATGTTTCATAACTCTACTCTAGATTTTTGCTTTGTGATTACCGTGGGCCTTATATAAAAACAGCTCATAGATATAGCAGTTCATTTTATGCTGATAGCGACTTACCTTTATTTGCCTAAAAAGTCTCCGCTCTTATACTCATCCCCTTTTATATTTTTGATGTCACAATTTACCTATTTTTGGTATAAATTTATTAAATAATATAGTAGCAATAGTTATTTTAATGGTCTTTCCCTTTAAACTTCATACTATAATTAAGTGGTTAACACATCATTCTAATGTAGTACAGTTGATCCTTGAACAACATGGGTTTGAACTCTGTGGGTCCACTTACAGATTTTTTTTGATAAATATCACAGTAAAATGTGATTCATAGTTGGTTAAATCCATGATGCAGAAATATGGGTACCAAGGGTGGACTATGAAACTTGAGCATCCATGGATTTTGATAACTGTGGTCTGGAACCAATCCCCTACAGGTTCTGGGGGACTACTGCACAGGTTTCTAATGCTGACTGTTTATTTTTCACATTTACCAGAGTGTTGTGTACTTTTGTAAGTTTTTATGTTACTGATTAGCACCTTCTTATTTTAGACTGGAGAACTCCTTTCATCATTTTTTTGCAAAGCAGATCTAGTGGTGGTGAACTCCCTCACCTTTTATTTCTGGGAAAGCCTTTATTTTTCCTTCATATCTTAAGGATAACTTTGCCAAATAAAGTATTCTTTGCTGCTATTTTTTTCTTTCAATATTTTGAATATATCATTTCTACTCTATCCTGGCCAATAAAGTCTCTGCTGGAAAATTCACTGATAGCTTAATGGGGGTTCCTTTGTAGGTTCCTTTTTTCCCCTGGCAGCCTTTAAGATTCTTTCTTTATCATTAATTTTTGACAATTTGATTATAATATGTCTTGGAGAAGGTCTATTTGCATTGAGATAATAGGATCCTTGATTAACTTCTTGGATTTGTACATCCAGTACCCTCTCTGGTTGGGAAATTCTCAGCTATTATTTTAAAAAATAATCTCTCTGCGCCCTTCCTGTGTCTTCTCCTTTTGGGACAACAATTATTCTTATATTTGCTGTTCTGATAGTTTCCTGTAGGTCTTGTAGGGTTTCGTCACATTTTAAGAATCTTAATTCTCTCTCCTAACTGGTGCATTTCTCATTTCTATCCTCCAAGTCACTTACTCTTTTTTTGATCTGATCTGCTTTGCTTCTGATGCTATTACATTCTTTATCTCATTAACTGAATTCTTCTGCTCTAAAATTTTTGCTTGGTACTCTTTTTATAATTTCAATATTTTTGGTAAAAAACTGCTTATGTTCATTAACTTTATTCTGAGTTTCCTTAATTGTCTTTTTGAGTTTTCTTGTAGCTTGTTGAATTTCCTCATAAACATCTAGTTTGAATGTTTTATCAGTTAGATCACATTATTTCATTCTTTTAAGTTCAGTTACTACAGAATTATCATTTTCTTTTTGTGAAACCATATTTTTTAAAAAGTTTTTCATGAAGTTCACTGATTTTGTCCTGTACTGTGTCCAGTCTACTAATGAGTTTGTTGAAGGAATTCTTCATTACTACTATGGAGTTTTTGATTTCTATTATTTCTTTTTTTATTCTTTCTTAGAATGTTCATCTCTCTGTTTACTCATTTGTTCTCGCATATTGTCTACTTTTAAAATTAGAGTTATTAACATATTAATCATATTTTTCAAAATTTCTGGTCTGATAATTTCAACATCTTAATGCTATATGGGTCCGGTTGTGACACTTGCTTTGTCTGTTCAAACTCTCCTGTTTTCCTCTCAATGTGCCTCATAATTTTTTTGTTGAAAACTAGACATCATTTTGTTGAACTCTAGTACATAGTGTTTTAGTGATGTGTTCCTAAGGTGTGTTGGGAGGGAAAGTGTTTTACAGTCCCATGATTAGGTTTCATTCTTTTGTGAGACTGTTCCCCTGGGCTGTGACCTTTATTAGTATATCTCAGAGACCCTCCCCTCTTTAGTGAAGGGGCCAAATAACTAGAGGGAACTAAAATTGAGTATTTCCCTTCCCCCCATGTGTAAGGCTAAAGAGGGCTGGAGCTGAATATTTTGTTCCCTCCAAGTCAGTTATGATCTGATTAACCTCAGTAGGTTAGTGTCTATGATTAAAAAAACTCTCAGCAAACTAAGAATAGAGGAAAGATTCCTCAATTTGATAAAGAACATCTTAAAAAAGACCTATAGCCAATAACATCCTTAATTGTTAGAAAGTAGATGCTTTTCCCCTAACATCAAGAACAATGCAAGGATGATCCAAGACAAGAAATAAACAAAGTATACAAATTAGGAAGAAAGAAATAATACTCTATTTGTTCAGAAAAGACATGATTGTTTACATAAGAAATCTTACAAAATTCGCAAAAAACAGTGCTGGAACTCATAAATGATTATAGAAAGGTCACTTGATAGAAAGTTATTATACAAAATTCCATTTTTTCTATATGTACCAGTAATGAACAATTCTAATTTGAAATTCAAAACATCATTATTTATAACTACCAAAATTTTTAATACTTTGGTATAATATTAACAAAATATGTACAGAATCTAGATATGGAAAGCTAAGAACTCGGGTGAAAGAAATCAAAAACAGTCTAAATACATGGAGAGGTAATTCATGTTTGTGAAAGACTCAATATTGTTAAGACATAAATTCTCCCCATCTTTACATATAGATTCAAGGCAATTCTAACCCAAACCCAGTAATTTGTGTTGGAGATATCAACAAATATTCTAAAATGTATGTGTATATTCTAAAGACCCAGAATATCCAATATGATACCAAAGAAGAACAAAGTTGGAGGACTGGCACGATCTGATTTGAATCCTTACTATAAAAGCTACAGCAATCCAGAGGGAGGATGTAGCTCAGTGGTAAAGTGCATGCCTAGCATGCAAAAGTCCTGAGTTCAATTCCCAGTACCTCCATTAAAATAAATAAATAAGTAAACCTAATTACTGCCCCCACCTGGAAAAATTAATAAATAAAAACTTAAACAAACAAACAAACAAACATAAAAAGCTACAGTAATCCAGAGACCATGGGACTAGTGAAAGAATAGACATATAGATCAATGGACTAGAATAGAGAGCCCAAAATAGGACACTGCAAGTACACTCATTAGTTCTTGATGGAGGAAAAAAAAAAAATCAGTGGAGGAAGGATAGTCTTTTCAACAAATGGTACAGGAATAATTGAACATCACTATGCAAAAAAAGTTAAACAGACACAGAATTTACCCATTTCACAATAATTAACTCAATAAAGATCAGAGGCATAAGTATAAAACACAATATGTAAACTTAGAGAAGAAAAAAAGGAAAAAAATCAATGTAACCTTGAGTGTGGCAATAAGGTTTTAAATACAATAGCAAAATCATGATTCATGAAAGTAAATTGGTAGATTGATAAATTAGACTTTATTAAACTAAAAATCTCCATGAAAGACATTGTTAAAAGAACAAATTGATAGTAATGGATTGGGAGAAAAAATATGCATAAAAGACATATGAAAAAGAATCTTTATCCAAAATATACAAGAAATAAATAAAAACACAACAGTAAGAAAGCAAATAACTCAAATAAAAATGGGCAAATTATTTGAGACACCTTCACCAATAAAGATATGTAGATGGAAAATAAGCATATAAAATTCATTTCATCATTTCTTTTCAGGGAATTTCAAATTAAAACAAGTACAAAATACTAATACAGACCTATTTAAAAGATTAAAATTCCAAAAACTTACAATGCCACATCCTGGCAAGGATGTAGAATAAGAACTCTTATTCATTGCTGGTGGGATTACAAAATGGTAGAACCATATTGGAAGACAGGTTGGCAGGCTCTTACAAAGTTAAACATAGTCTTGCCATATAATCCAGAAAATGCATTGTGTGATATTTTCTCAATTGCTTTGAAAAATTATGCTCACACAAAAACATGCATGCTAACGTTCATAGCAGTTTTATTCATAATCACCCAAAACGCGAAGCTACCAACATATGCTGTTCAAGAGCTGAATAGATAAACTGTAAATCCATGTAATGCAAGTTAGCAATTAAAGTAATTTAGTTATTAAAAAGCAGTAAGTTATCAAGCCATGAAAAGACATGAAGGAAACTTAAGTGTATACTGCTAAGTGAAAGAAGCCAGGAGAAAAAGGGTACAAATTCTGTAATTCCAATTATTTGACATTCTGGAAAAGACAAAGCTTTAAAGACACTGAAATGATTTGCAGTTTCCGGCTGTCTGGGGGTTTGAAGGAGAGATGAACTGGTGATGCATAGAGGACTTTTAAGGTAGTGAAAACATTCTGTATGTTACTGCAGCACTGGAAACAGGACTTGTGTTTCTCAAAACCCACAGAACTTAACAGAGTGAATCTTGATATGTGAAAATTTATATATATATATATATATATATATAAAGAGGTCAGGGGATCCCAGGAAAGAATGCAGACTGTGGCAAAAACAATCTAATTATATTACAAATGTACTAAACTATTGCACTGAAGTAAATGTGGGGGAAAATGCTGACCTATGTAACTTTGGAAACAAGTACAGTCTGTTAACAATAAAGGCAAAGAAACTGCACAGAAGGATGCCGCATAGTTCATGAGGTTGTTTCCCATGGAAGTAGGGTGAAAATCTGATACTGCTGAGCAAGTACAATGGGGTGGAACAAGTCTATAAATAGGTGACAAATAAAGGGAGCCAGGTTTTTCACTGCTGGAGTGGCCGTTTATAGCTAAGCAAAGGGAACAGATTAGATACAATGTACCCCTGTGGCTTATTTACGTTATTCATAGTAGCTTCTACCTCTTTTTTTTTTTTTTTTTTCTGTGAGGCTGAGTTGTTTATCCAGGGGATAGAGGGAGGGCAGGTAGGCATCCGGCCAGATGACGCTGGGGACAGCTGCACACCTCCGCCAGTCGGGGCCCTGACAGGTGGGGCCATGTGCGCCCGCCGCCCCAGGCCGGGGCGGGGCGCAGGCGCGCGCGGCGGGAGCCGGCGGAGGGCGGCGCGGGCGCGCGGGCGGCTCGGCCCGATCCCCGGGAGCCAGGCGCGCCGCGCCGACGGAGGAGGGAGGAAGCCGACGGAGGAGGGAGGAAGCCGACGAGCGGCGGGAGAGCTTTCCCGCGAGGCGGGCGCGAGCCGAGGGCCGCAGGCCGTAGTCGCGCTCGAGCTCCCGGCGCGAGATCGCGATGTTGCCCTGTACCAGAGGACCCAGCCCAGAGGCTCAGGAAGCCCGAGTAGACGAGCAGGTCGCCGAAGTCGCGGCCGCGCCCCTGCAGCTGCGCGAACACGCCGATCAGCAGCGCCGCGGCCAGAAGCAGCGCCATCGCGCAGCGGCCCAGGCCGGACGCCGGCACGGCCGCGCCCACCGCTGGGACGGTGCGCCGGGCGGGGGTCCCCTGCTCTTAATTCTCTATAAACATTGTCTATAAGTTAGCACTTGGGAAAGTTCTACTTTCTTAACTTGTTAATACCAGGAATAAAATATGAAAATTAAACAAAAAACAAATCACCCTGGCGGGGGGGCATCAATCTTTGAGACGTTGGAAACTCCCCAATACTGAAATGACTGGGCAGTCTTTGTCTCAGCTTCCCCACTGCATGTGAGCTGGTTTATGCCATTTCCCTTTGTTGTGCAGCCAAGGGAGGCTCTACCATGTCATTAGCAAGATGGGAACAGTGGGACGTACCATGCTTGTGGCTGACTGTGAAGGGCCAGCAAGCCAGGGAGCAAGGACCTGTGACGTCTGAAAAATTCTTCTCCACCTTTCAAATTCCTCAAAGTCTTTCAGTCATCTCATGACCCTCATATGTCTCTTTGTAAAGTCCTATTTAGCCATTTCAGGGGACAAAAAGCCACTTCTTTCTCCACTAAGCCACTCTCTGAAAACGGACAGGCTGGCCTCAGTGCTTACAAATCCAGGCTTCTGGCAGGGATGGGGAAGGAGAAAGCCGTCTTTCCTGGTCACTGTTCTGTGCCCTTCCTCACCGCACCCAGGCCTGACCGCAGCTCCATCGCCCTCCTGTGCGTTCGCATCTCTTCCTATGATAAAGGGCCGGTGTCGGTGGCACCTCCACTATTCTGTTTCTTGAAAAGTGCAGCCTCTTTGGCCAGTTCGGTGTGGCTTGAATGAAGGAAGTTCAAAGGGCTGCTCTAGGTTAGAGTCTAAGGAAGGGTTTATTTTCTTACAGCTCCATCCAGTTGCTGCATTTGAAGCAAAGCTTCGCTTGGTATTTGCCCCATATTTAATCTAAAGTAGAAACATTTTTAACCTGATCTGTGGAGCAGAGGCTGAAAGCACTTCACTCTTGTTCAATACCCAGTATCTTGTTCTTCCCTTACTGCCTGGGTGTCTCTCTGGCTCCTTTGCATAAATCCTTTTCCAATCCTTTCAAATCTTCAGTATAAATTTGTTCCATCACCATCACTTGTAAAGTTGGAGTCACCGCTTCAGCTATGTGACAGGCTTCCCAAAGGCGGCTTTGGCACCCACTGCCTCAGCGGGCCCGGGCCTCTGGGAGACGGTTCTGAGCAGGCCTGAGACTTGTCCCACTGAAGTGGGCGGAGCTGGGGTGCCGATACCCCGACTCCCTGTTGGTGCTGGCTGAGACCTGCGCCCAGAGGCAGCACCTCCCCGGGAGCAGGCCAGGGAAGACTTCGGGTGAGGGCAGGGGGGCACAGGACACCGTTGGCTTTTACGTGAAGAACGAATGATGAGGGGATATGGGCTGGGCCGTGTGCACAGACCCCCTTCCCTGTTCTCAGGCCTGGTTCTGTCGCCGAGGTCTCACTCCCCGTCAGTCCCTAGGGAGCCTTTCCTAACGGCCAGTTAGAAACAACACCGCCTCGTACTCTATGCCCCTCCCCTGCTGGTTTTGCTTTATAGCACTTACCACTCCCTCATGCATTATGTGTGTGGGTTTTTCTTGCCTGAATCATTTCAGTGCGGGAAGAGACAGCACACAAATGTTTAACGCATCAGGCAGTCGTGAGCGCAGGGGAGGAAGAGTTAGGAACGTCGTCCGGGGAGGGGCTGCTACTGTATGCGGCAGCTTGTGTGTGGCGGGGGGTCCTCTTCCACAAGATGTCACTGAGTGGACAGAAACCTTTAGGGAATGAGGGAGTGAGAAAGCTTCCCAGGCAAAGGAGACAGCAGGTACAAAGGTCCTGAGGTGGAAGCACGTTTGGCGTATCTGAGGCCAACGCTGCGGGAGCACAGGCTTGAAGGGGAGAGGAGGCAGGTGAGGTCAGGCAGGTGGCGGGGAATCTGACAGACGGTTTGGTCTCGGTAAGGACTTGGGATTTTACTCTGCGAATTAGTCAGGGTTAAAAAAACAAACAAACAAAAAACTAGCTGCCCTCCGGCCACGTGCCGCCTGTGCGGCCGGGCCCTCCCGCACACAAAGCCGGGGGAGCGCGCGCCTTCTCTGGTGACGGGCGCGCTCCGTCTGCTTCACTAACGGGTCATCTGAGGTAGAAAATGAGGACATCAGTTCTTCCCTCAGCACCTGTTGGGGTGTTGCATGGACTGAATGTTTGTGTCCCCCAGAACTCATCTGTTGAAATCTAATCCCCAGCGTGATGGTCTTTTTTTTTAACCAAGTGAAGTTTCGGGGCAGGGCGGGGGGCGGGCACTGAGGCCAGAAAGGCGGCGCCCTCGTGACGGGTGTCAGCGCCCCCGTAAGGGCCCAGAGGGCAGGCGGACGCTCTTTGGGCCCCGTGAGAATAGGAAGAAATCAGCCGTCTGCCACCGGACGCGCACTGTCTCCGGAAACGGGCCACGCCGGCACCCTGAGCTGCGAGAAGCCAGTTTCCGATGTTGGTAAGCGCCCCGGTCGGTGGCGTTTTGCTACAGCAGCCCAAGCTGGGGCAGGTGCTTACGCGCTGAGGAAGGAGATCCTTGTATTGAGTTTCAAGATACATTCTCTCTCCTTGACTTCCTTTTACCTCGTCCTGGCTTCGGGTCCACTTTTTGTGTCATTGCTCTTCCCCTCTGCAGCTCTCTTCTTGCAGGGTCACGGCAGGACATCTTCAAGGTAACGTTCTCCGTACAGACACTAAAAGGAGAGTCTCTACAATCGCTCGCAACGAAGTGCTGGGAAACCAGTGTTCTCAGCCCTCCTCTGCGCTGTGCTCTGTGTTCTCAGGATGATGACGTGATACACCTGAACTGCTGGCTCACTGAGAATGAAATGTAAGGTATATGCATGTAAAGCCTATATTGGTGCAGTGATTTAGAATATGGAAGCCAAGAGACAACTCTCTGTAGTACATTACCTTTTTCCTGAATCTTACCCAAGTACACATATTGTAAAACAAATCATTTATAAGACAGTCGGGGAAATTTGAACACTGGACATTCGATGCATTATTTTTTTAGGTGCAACAATGGTACTGTAGCTTTCTTAAGAGCGCTGCCTTTTAGGGATACTAAAATACTTTTGGATGAAATGACAAAACGATGCCTCGGATTTGTTTCAAAATAATCTAGGGGGAGAGGAGTGAAGAGACAAATAGATGAAACAAGATTGGTCACGAAACAATGAAAATGGGCACATGGAGATTCACTACTCTCTACGCCAAGATTTCCTACAATAAAAAGAAACAGAACACAGGGTGGGACACGTATCTACTCTGACACCGGTTACTCCAGCGAGATGAGTCCAGGTCTCACCCTCAAACTGCCCAGCCTTCTAGGGAGAAATGGAGGCCAGACACCGCAGGCCACCCTTCTGAGGACCTCGGCAATAGGGGCCCTGCCCCGGGGAGCAGCACTGTGCCGGCTGGCACGTGGCAGGGATGGAGGGAGGCTGGGCAAATAGATGCGCTTCTCAGTACACAGAGGAGGAGAGAGCTACACGGGGCATAGCGCCTGCAGGGAGGCAGGGGAGATCGCACACCCTCAGATCCCATGTTCTCCAGGTGTTCTGGGCCTACCTGGCAGGGCTCGAGGGGTTCAGTGCTATGAAGCTTGCCCAGGGGAGCACACGTGCTTCTGGCTCGCTGGCAGCCCCCAAGCTGAGCAGGGCGGAACTGGCTCTGGGGCCTTGCATGTTCCCTGGGATCAGCCAGCAAAGACTCGGGTCTCTGTATTGCCCCGACTCCTGCTTCCCACCGCGCGACAGCCCAGAAAACGGGAACCCAGCCGGTAAATTCAAACTGGGGTGAGGGGCCAGCGCCAGGAATGCGTGACTCCTCTCCAGCCTCGGCTGCTAAGAGTAGGAAGAAATAGCACCTGGCTGGAAGAAACCACCACGGCAGCCACCCACGGAAACAAGCCCAAACTGGGGTGCTGAGGGACGCCTGTCCTGGGAGACCCGAGTGATGATGATTTGTGTCCCAAGCGTTTGTCTTGGGAATGCGGCTGCTCGTATTTCATTTCCTTTTCGTTTGCTCAGTATCAGCCTCTCCCAAGCATCACTTTTTATTCAGTGCCTGAATCAAACATGCTGTCTCATTCCGTCTTTCTCTGAAGATGACCTGAGCGGAAAATACCGCCCGCAGAAGGTGCTGTTGGCCTCACGTCACAGACACAGAAGCTGAGGTTGATAAGTTAAACAGCCTCCCCAAGCTCACACAGCTTACCAGTGCAAGAGCTGAGATGTGAGCCTTATTCTTACTTCACAAAGCTGCCTCCACGTTGGGGAAGGTGATGTTGGCCCTGAGAATCTGCCCAAGAACCCCCAAGAGAGGGGAGGGGCTACCAGGAGACAGAACTGCCCTTGCAGCTGCCAGCCAGCTCTCATAGCACAACTGGCAGTGCTGGGTTTAGATGGACTGAGGAACCCATCCTTGATACAGAGTACCTCACGAGGCCTCTCTCCCCACCATCACATCCCATCTCAGCTTCCAGAAATCTCTTGGGCCCCATTAGCAGCTCCCATTATCATCTACAGGCCACGTCTGCTCCCCCTCCACCCCCCAGCACGGCCCGGCCAAGAAGCTCTCACCACTGAGCAGCGGGACCCAGTGGTACACGTGTGTTGCTCTCTCCATTCTCCACCATGACCCAGTCTCTGTTCCCTCTATTCCAACACAGGGAACTCTGGTCAGCTCACCAGGCATTTCAGAATCATGTCACTTTCTGAACTCAGCCCACTGGACCTCTGAGCTACACCAGGAGCTGCTGACCACCTCCCCCGAATCCCTCTTCCTTGGCCCTGTGACACCTCCTCAGGGGGCCTCTGCTCCAGTGGACGATCCCTGGGGCTCTGCTGCGGGTTCTTCAGCTCCGAGAACTGCCCAGAGCCCCGCCCTCCTCCTGCCCTGTGCTCTCTCCCCAGGGGACCTGCAGCCTCACCCGACCCCCTCGACCACGCCCTGCAGGCCAGTGCCCTTCTGTTCACCGCACCGCTTCAGGGCTTGGGTGACGTGCCACGCCGCAGGCCACGGGATCTGGCTTTTCTGGGGTGAAGCGATACAATCCGGGCAGGTGAAGGGAGCCAGAGCCCGACAGGGTGAACGCGCAGCAATGACGGACGGGGGCAGAACGGAGAGGAGGTGAACTCGCGCTCTGTCCCGCCAGCAACCCCAGTGTGGTGCTTCTGTGGCGTCCACCTGAGACACCACACGTGGGCAAGCGGCTAGCTGTGTGTGCACCACCTCCCTGAGACAAAGTTTGTGTTCTCCTCTCCCTCCCTGCTCTGGGGTTGTATCTACCAATAAAGCGCCAACACTTCAGCTGTGTTTTCTAAGAAACCTGAGTTAAGGCAGAACTAAACTACGCTTGCAACCACCACGGACACGCTCCCCGCTCACGCCCCAAACTTCATCTCCACCCCAGACTCTCCACCGAGCCCTCGCCCAGCGGGTCCACCTGCTGACGGACAGCTCTGCTCGGCCGTTCTCCCACGCGCCTCAGACTCATCTCTAAACTGAAGCTCGCAGGGCCCCTCCCTGAACATGGGGCCTTCTCCCAGGTTTGGGGGGACGCAGACATGAAAGACACCCTGAAGGCGCTGTCAGTCTGGCTGAAGTGGGAGACAGATGGGTTAACTAACAATTACAATGGAGCGGGACGCTTACTAGCGTAAAGCAACGCTGCAGGAGCGTGTGCTGAGGAGGAGAGCGCCTGCCGTGCACCAGGCTCGCGTGTGCGATCTCATTTAGCCTTTACAGCGGCCCTGTAAGGTACTGTTCCTCCCGTTTTGCAGCTGAGAAAGCAGACCGGAGATCAGAAACCTTCCCAAGGTCACAGTGCACCTAAATCTAAGCATACCAGAAAAAAAAAAAATAATAAAAAGGTTCATATTCTTTGCTGCCCCAGAACAGGAGCACCTAGTAGGTCACAGGGATTACAGATTTCCTAAGGCAGCAATGCCTGAGCTTAATAAATGAACACAATGTCAGCTAAGGTGGCGCGGGTGGGGTGGGGGCGGGGAGGTGGAGTGGAGGGAAGGAGGTAACTGGCATTCTGAGCAGTGGGAAGAGGCCTGAGCCATCACAGGGCGGCAGAGAAGCTGCAGGGGGCCACTGAGGCTGGACCGTGAGGCACGAGAGAGGCTGAGGGGTGGGCAGGACCCAGGGCACGGGTGGCCTCATGGGCAGTCCAGTGAGTCTGAATTTTAAATTCTAGGCACTTCAAGGAATCCTTTCAGGATTTTGTTTCATTTTAAATTCTAGTTGGAAGAACCACTTCAGGATTTAAAGCAGAGAATGACATGGCCCAGTCTGCATTCTGGAAAGGTCCCTTTGGCATCAATGAGCACTGGCTGAGAGAGGCAACGGAGGCAGGGGGACTAGTTTAAAAACTGCTGAAGTACCCAGAACAAGAAATTATACACAAAGTTAGCAGTGGAGGGAGTGGGAAAAAGTGAACGGGTATGAGAGACGGTAATGAAGGACAAACTGAGCAGGACTGGGTAATAAATTAGCTAAGGAGAGTGAAGAAGCCGTCAGATACTCCGGTTTGTGGCTTGTCGCACACGGGACGTAAGTGATGACTTCCCTTTTAGACCTGCTGACTTTGAGATAGATACCGACAGGCAACTGAATAAATGAGTCTTGCATTCAGGGAGTAAGTGGTGAGAAACTGCTCTCAAGGGACAGGAAAGCCCTGTCCTCTCCCCACGCCTCCGGGAGGTGCCCAGTCTCGGCCCTTGTTTTCTCACCCACCGAGGGGAAGGCAGGTCAGCAGCGTGGGCAGAAAGAACAGGGCCGCCACACACTCCCGGGAGAGAACAGCGTGCTGTGTGATCTCCTCAGTGCTAGCAGAGCCCGGTTTGGAGACAGACTCTCTGATACCAAGACACAGCCCCCCTTCCCAGCCAGTTCCGGGAGAATTAAGTCCTCACACCCCAAGATACCCCTCACATGTAATGAGTTACGTCCTGCGCGTCTAGGCTGGTAACAGCTACGTAAACCCCCCGACAGCATCGAGGAAGGTCACACAAATCATTTTCTCTTGGAAGCCTCCCTGAAGAAGGCCAAGGCACAGAGCAGGTATCAAGCACTGTAATTCACCGACCTTCCCAGAGCGGGCTCCGCCTGGGAACCGTGCCCAGCACTGCCTGTGCCCTGGGCCCCCAACCTGGAGCCTCCCTGTCCCATCTGCTCCTTCCCCTCCAGAGAGGAAGCTCCCCAGCTGGAGCTGCTCTGAAGCACGAAGGGTCTCTTCCTGCAACTGGATCAGAGACCGCCGGCGGCCTGGACAGGGTCTCCCCAAGAGAGGGATAAAACAGCGTATCAAGGAGCCAGCCCACTGCACTAACCGGCAGGGTCAGGGTGCTGCTCGCTGGCCTCAAATGTACAAGTGATTCCAGCAGATCTGGGCCAATGCCCAAAAAGCTGTAAGTTTTTTCAAAGGGGCTCCTCAGGTGACACTCATTTGTAGGGGGACTTGGGAGCAGCGTTTGTAACTTCTCTTTGCTCTTACTGATCTGTAATGTTCTCTCTGAGAGGTCCCGGGTCTTATGGGGAGACCGTGGACAGCACATCAGAAAGCTGGCTGGAGAGGTGATCGTACCATTAGCCCAGCTCCAAATGCTGGCTTGAAGGCCAGTGGAAGATCCAGGAAGCAGAGGCAGGCCTGGCGGAGGCTAAACACTCCTGACCCTCCTACCTCCGTAAATGAACTCAGGTGCCGAGCGCCCGGTCTAGCCCCTGCCCCCTTGCTCAGAGAAACTTACTGCATGTGAATTTGAGGGACACAGCATTCTACAGATCACTGCCTTCCCATCCGGCACAGCCAAGCCTCCTCGCATCCCCTGTCCTCCACTCCTGCTCCGAGTCGAATGGCCCACGTCCACTCCCAACACCACAAAGAAAGCACTGAAGCAGAGGTGGCCTTGATCAAGGCGTGAAGTCCTTCATTAGGGGGACCTCACTCAACCTTTGTGGTGGGGTCTCAGCCTGCCCCCCATGGCCCCTGAGGCTCCTCAGGAAGGAGGAAGCAGCTAAACAGCGGGTTTTGGCAGAGGCCGGGGAATGGAAATAGGGCAACCCACGTCAAGGGGCCGGGGCGGGACACTGACAGGTGGGGGTGAGGCTGACCGGGGCAGGAAGAGCTCTCCACACCCAGGGGCTGGCCGAGGTGGCTGTGTGGCAGGCAGAGCGGCCCCAGGAGGGCTGAGGGGAGAAGGGGACCGCGGGGGAAGGAGCACTTAGGAGATGAGGCGACCGTGAAGCTGGTGTAGCTGCTCCTGGGTGAGCACCAGCCGGTGCCGCTGCCCAAGGCCAGCCGCGCACGAGAAGGTCACTTTGCCCACGTACACAGTGTCGTCCTGCTGCTCCTCCTTGGCCTGGGGGTTGGGGGAGGAAGAGGCCCCAGGTCAGGGGCTCACTTCTGCCGTGTGCCCCTGACACGGTCCTGAGCGCTGAGACCGAGGCAGCCTCTCAGGACCTGAGGCTTTGAGGCTCCTCGGTTATGACGAGCACATTTTTTTCCAAATCAGAACTGGGGTACACAGCCTGACAAGGGAGTTTTCAGCCCATCCTGATATCGAAAGTCATAGAAGATGTTTGCGAAAATACTGGAATTTTTGGAAGCCTTGCCAGCACTCTTAAGTTGCTTCCAAGTAAGGCTGGGCGAGGTAACTCAGATGTGCAGTTGTTGGACCTGAGACCCCAGGGGCCTCTTCAAATTCTGGGGAGAGGGGAAGGGCCCACCTGAGCCCTCCATACTGCCCACCCTCCTCCCCGCACTCCCCCTTACCCTGAGGAAGGCTGATGAGGCGAAGGTGGCAAAGTCAGTGGGGACCGTGGCTCCGGGGCGCTGAGATACGGTCTCCTTAAGGACCTCATCCTGGTGGAGGAGGGGAAGAGGCTTCATTCAGGGGACCCCACCGGCTAGCCCAGTGTGGTTTCACAGGAACACTCAGACCAAGGAAGCAGGGACCCACTCCTCTTCATCACCCACTTTTGCTCTCAACTCCAACCCCACCGCTACCCAACATCCTTACTTTACAGATCCTTCAAGGCCCAACTCAGGCTCTGCAGCTTCTGGGAAGCCACCCCGACCATCCTACCCCGCAGTGACCTCAGCTCTGACAGAAGCAGCACCTGAACCACACGCTCAACCTGTTTTGCTGATGAGAATCTGTACCGAGTGAGCTCCCAAGGCAGGAACCCCGCCTTCCCTGCCACCCCGTCCCCAGCGGGCTGTCGAGCACAGGGCTGGGCTCCAGGAACCCCGGCACCTCCGGTGGAAGTGAGTGTGCTCAGGGCCCCCCAGCGAGCGCTCTGAAATGAGCACCGCAGGGTGAGAAAGGGCGGGGTCCAAACTGACCTTGAGCTTCTCGATGGTGTCACTTAGGGCCTTGAGCTGAGCCACCTGCTCCAGGAGCTGGGCCGAGGGGCTTTTGGCAGCTGTGGGGAGAGCAGGCCAGTGAGGCCACCAAGGCCCAGGCAGGCAGCCGAGCTGGGTTAAGGGTCAAGAGTGCAAATGCTGGACCCTCCAACGGGGCAGACACGGAAGAGAGCAGGCGAATCGAGCAAACTGAACACAGAGGCCACGGAGCAGTGCTGGTGGAGCCTCCCGGCGTGAGAACTGCCCGGGCAGGGACTGCATCTCTGGGGCAAGGCGGGGATCTGTGGTTCATCCCAGGAGCTGGCAGGTCCATACCTGGGCTGGCGCGGGTGATGTCCACCACGCGGGTGTGCGTGCTCAGCTGATTCAACGTCTCCAGCAGCTGGGCGGTCTTGCGGTACAGCGCTCCAGTGGCTAGCTCACTGCCAGGGCCCTCGTGGGGTGGGAGGGAGAGCTTCGCCACGTGCAGAGGGGGCAGGGCTGCTAAGGACGCCTTCATCTGGGCTCCCTGTGAAGGAGGGGACGAAGGAAGAGGGGTGGCAGTGAGAGGTGACAGCAGGCCCTGCTGCCTGTCATCAGTGAGGCAGCTACATGCCACCTCGACCCGTCCTCCCCGGGACCCCCTCACCTTGAGGACGCTGTTCTCGTGCTGCAGCTGGGAGATGTGCAGTCTCATGGCAGAGATCTGCTGAAGCAGCAGCGGCGAGTCCTTCACCAGCCCTGGGCCTGGCACAGACGCCGGAGCCTGTCCGGGGGCACTGCCTGTGGGGACCACAGCAAATGTCATCAGCTCAGGTGGAGAGGGCTGAAGACGGCCTCCACCCACAATCATCCCCTCCTACCTCTAGTCCTGATTGCTCCCCAGGGGCAAGTCTCACCCTGCGCCCCCAGCCCCGACTCCCACCAGCCCTGTTCACCCCCAGCCAGGATGGGTCTCTACCTCGCTGCTGCTCTTCTGTGCTCAGGACAGCCCACGGGGAGCAGGAAAAGAGGAGAGAGGAATTAGATGATCTGGGCGTGAGGGGGACACACCAGAGGAATCCCGGGTGTGCGGGAAAACCTTTCTCCTGATCACCACACCTTCTCTAGCAAGACCCTGCCTCTCTCAGGGGAAAGAGCGTGTGAAAGACAGAAAGGGAAGCGAGGCCACGAGACGGGGTGCGAGGAAGAGTGGCCGCGGGAGTGTGCGCTGGAGGAAGCACGCGGGGCATGAGGCCGTTCCTGCCTCATACTCCATCTCCAAGAAAGGCAGACGGAAGGCTCCCGAGACCCTCGGTGCTCCCTAGCGGCAAAACTTACGTTGAAGATGCAGACACACTCCCTGTCCCTCAGGTCCCCCACTGCTCTGAGGCAAAAGTCACCATTTTTTTTTTGGTGGGAAGTTTCATAGATTAAGAACCAATATTTGTTTAAAGAACTCATGCTAAAACAACACAATGTGGCAATTCTGGAGACTCCTCTCCCAAGGAACATGGACACATCTGCACCATGAAGACTGTACAGTCAAGAAGACACTTGGTGACCTCCGGTATCAAGCAGCACCAGTGATGGGGCCTCCGAATGAGGAGCAGACCCTAGGTGAGGCCAGCTGACAGGAGAGGCCCAGCAGGGGGATCTAGAGATCCTGAGGATTTAATTCCACTACAATGAGTTTGTCTGCTGGTGGTGAGGAGGGTAAGCAAGAAGCGGAAGAGAGAACAAAAGCAAACTATACAGTAGATGGGAACGACAATGGCAATGACCGTGACCTTGGTCAGGAACCTGGAGAGATGATGCCTGGAAGCCAGAAAAACTCCAAGTAAGGAGCCTTGGCCACACAAAGAGACCAGGCAAAGGTCAGAACACAAGCCCCAGGTGACACTGGGCGAATTCAGCAATGGAAGGGACAACCACACCACAGGGTGAAGCCACATGGACTCAGCGGGGAAAATGTAATGGCCACGCAGAGGAGGAACGAGGGGCGAGCACCGGGCCCTGCTGGGCGCCACGGCCGCGAGTCCCGCCTGCTGCAGGCCGGTGGCCCTCGTAAGTCACGGCTGGGACAGAAAGGCCAGACCGCAGAACCAGAAGGGACATCTACCAGCGTCTAACTGATGCTGTAACGCTGAGCTTCGCGGACAACTCGCTGATGCCTCACTGCCCCCACTTGGTCAGACAACGCCACACACCTCAGGAGAAGCAAGTGCTTGGTGAAAGCTGCCACGGAGTGACACCGGGCAAGCACGTTCCCAGCTGAACGTCCAGGCGGGTAAGAGGGGGCAGAAGTCAAACTGCGACCAAGGGCGGGAGGGAGGCCTTTCAGGTTCCTCTGGGCCGGCCCCACTGCACTCACCCCCAGCAATGTCAGAGACCAGGGTGGCAATACCCGAGGGAGGGGGCCCCCGGAGCCCCTCGATCGTGCGCTTGGACTGGCTGTTCAGCCGCTGCTTTAACTCTGCTTTCTCTGCCTCCAGCTGGTCGATGTCAGCCTGAAGGGCATCCATCGTCTCCTCAAACTCTCTGTGAAGGAGAAGCTGGGCTTGGGCAGAGCCCCTTCCCCAGGGCCCCATCCCCACTCCTCAGTCCCGGCGGGTCCCGGGAGCGGCCCTGCCGGCGGGGAGCCAGGGGCAGAAGAGGCTCAGACTGGGACCACACCATGGGGCTGTGCCCCCGGGGGAGTCTCACTACGGGGGGGCCTGGGTTGGGGGGCAGAGAGCTGCCGCAGGAGGGAGGGCTGGAGTGAGCAGGGCCCGGGGGAGGTGCCTGACTTCTCCTTCTTCCGCAGCAGCGCCTGGGTCTCCTCCAGCCGGGTCTGGACCTTCTCGATGCGCTCATCTGCATCCTTGGCCGCACTGTCCAGCTTCTTCTCCAGGAGGCTCAGCCGCACGTTGGCCTCACTGAGCTCCTCCCCCTGGACGAGGGCAGAGCGCGTCTAGTCCCCTTACACCCCCATGGCCCCCCAGGGACCCGGCTAGACCGTGAGACAGCAGGCTCCCTCAGGCCCCCCAAGAACTCCCACTGACCACAGGCACCACGCCCCCCCTCAGCCAACACCACGGCTGCCCTGTGCCCCACAGTACTTCCTGGCCCCCCAGGTCCTGAGCCTTCCCTGCCCTCACCTTAATCTTGAGTGACTTCTTCAACTCCTTAATAACTGTCTCTCGATCTTCAAGCTTCAAGCCCAGGCCTTCAGCGTCTGTGATCTCCGCACGAAGGGCTGCCGCCCGCAGCTCAACAGGGGGAGGCTAAGGGTCAGGGTCAGGGCAGAGGGTGGGGCGGGGAGAGAAGGTCACCAAGGTGCTCCTTTTAGAGATCCGGTCACAGGGAAAATCTCCTTGCTTTCTCCAAATCTCTTCCCTCGGCCTCCCAGCCCTCCTGTAACAGCAGTAGCTCTGGCAGTCCAGGTCCTCCAGGCCCCCGGAGGCCTCCAAGGGGCTCCCCACCCACCTTGCTAGGGGGCCGCTCTGCGTCGTACTCTCCCTCCTGCATGGCCGTGGCCACCTTGTTCATGGTACTGATGAGGATGCTGCATGACTGGCGCAGACACTCATGGGGGCTGCTGGAGGGGGCCCCGTAGATCTGTAGGAGCCCACGGCAACAGTGAGAACTCCACACAGGGGGCCCAGCTGGCTCCCCCAGCACCACCTTCAGCCCAGCCATCCCGGCCCACCTGCTCGTTTGCTTTGAAAGCCAGCTCCTCCAGGGTAGCCACAGGCAGTCCCTCATTCTCCGCCAGCGGGGCAACGAGCTGGGCGGCGGCAGCTGCCACCTCCTGCAGCACAGCCACCACCCACGTCAAGTGCTTCCTGCAGTCCAGGAGGGTGTCAGATACCTGTGCAACCGGTCAGAGTCAGGAGCCCACCCTGGGCCCAGCACCACAGCCCCCAGCTCTCTCAAAACCATCCTTGTCCCCCAACCAGAGCCCGATCTTGCCATGCCAGGCCCCTCCTGGTTCTACTCAGCTTCCTTCCCGTCCCCCCTCCCAGCCCTAACCTGTGGGCCGAAGGCTAGTGCAGCTGGGATCCCGGGAGCATCCGTCCCTGGCATTCGCCTTCGGATCTTCTTGCAGAACTGGCGGATGTCGCTGCACGATGTTTCCAGGTCCCGGAGCAGGAGGGCAATATCTGAAGCCCTCCTGCCCACCCTGCTCAGGGAGTAGGAAATGCATGGGGAACCCAGTCAGTACTGGGGCTGAGGGTGAGGAGGCGGGGACCAAGAAAGAAGAGGAGCCCACGCAGACCCAGCTGTGCTCTCACCTGCAAGAAGGCGCGCAGCCGGCCCGCCTCCACGCTCATGCAGTCCAGGGCGCTCTGCGTGAACTGTGAGGACGAGGCACGGCGCTCAGCTCTCAGCAGGGGGCCCTCTGCCCTGTCACCACCTCTAAGGAGTCTCCGCCCTCGGCTGACCCCCGTACATAGTGGGCCCTCTGGCTTCCCTGATCTGGCCTTAGTGACCCTGTCCCAGTCCTACGTGACACCCCTTAAGGGCCTGATCTGATATCTTCTGTTTCTGGTCTCTCTAAGGGGCTCAGCCGCCGGCCTGGACACCTCACCTTGATGTGGTCGGCCAGCTGCATGGTGCTATCCTCAGGCTGATCGGCGAGGTGGACGCTGTACAGATGCTGAAAACGGATGACAAAGAGGCAGACGGCCTTCAGGCCTTGGAAGAATGGAGAATTCTTCCCAAACTACAATTTGAGCCCCAGGTATCCTGGGACTCCAGGGGTACGAGAGAGCAAGGGCGCCCAGCAGAAGAAACCCTCCCTTCCTCCCGGGCCAAGCCGGGATTCTCGCCCCAGACCTGGTAGTACTTGATGGCCTTGGTGAGAGGCTCCACGTTGACAGTCTCATCCAGCTGATCCTTGTGCAGCAGCTCGATGAGGAAATCCAAGGAGCGCTCGTGGGCACTCATCTCGGGGTAGAGGCTGCCCACCTTCTTATACACGTCCACGTGGCACTGAGAGAGGGCACTGGAGACCAGCGGAGGGCCCTGTGAGGCCAGGGTCTCCCAGGCAATGTCAGTTCCAGCCAGTCCCGGGCCCGTGGCCCTGGCGTAGGGCTCGGGGGTCACTTACTGCTCGTAACGGTGCAGGGTGGCCTGCAGCAAACTCAGCGAGTACACCAGCCCAGCAGCAAAGCTGAGCTGCTCCCCGCAGCCCCTCGAAGCCCCGGCCGCTCTGAACAGTTCTCACTTAGTTCAAACTTCTCCTGGGCCTGCTTCCGGATCAGCTCTGCCTGTGGGAGGAAGCACCAGAGACCTGGGGCTCAGGGCAGAGAACGGAGAACGCAGACTTAGGAATACACGGAGCTGAGCAACTACGCGCGGGGCACGGAGACGTGAGGGGAAAGCAGAGACAGCTCTCAGACGGGCAAGGAGCCATACACGGGGAGAGGGCACTGACGCGGTCACCGGTGGTTCTGGGGATCTGGGATGTGGGGATGGACGGATAGCAGGACCAGTGGGATCAAGCTCCTTCCCAAGCCTTCAGGCCGCCGCTCCTGCTGCCCTTCTCCCTAGAATGCTC
>NC_045710.1:54201449-54228597 GCF_009834535.1 Camelus ferus | reverse complement strand
CAGATCATCTAATTCCTCTCTCTCTTTTCCTGCTCCCCGTGGGCTGTCCTGAGCACAGAAGAGCAGCAGCGAGGTAGAGACCCATCCTGGCTGGGGGTGAACAGGGCTGGTGGGAGTCGGGGCTGGGGGCGCAGGGTGAGACTTGCCCCTGGGGAGCAATCAGGACTGGAGGTAGGAGGGGATGATTGCGGGTGGAGGCCGTCTTCAGCCCTCCCCCAGCTGATGACATTTGCTGTGGTCCCCACAGGCGGTGCCCCCGGACAGGCTCCGGCGTCTGTGCCAGGCCCAGGGCTGGTGAAGGACTCGCCGCTGCTGCTTCAGCAGATCTCTGCCATGAGACTGCACATCTCCCAGCTGCAGCACGAGAACAGCGTCCTCAAGGTGAGGGGGTCCCGGGGAGGACGGGTCGAGGTGGCATGTAGCTGCCTCACTGATGACAGGCAGCAGGGCCTGCTGTCACCTCTCACTGCCACCCCTCTTCCTTCGTCCCCTCCTTCACAGGGAGCCCAGATGAAGGCGTCCTTAGCAGCCCTGCCCCCTCTGCACGTGGCGAAGCTCTCCCTCCCACCCCACGAGGGCCCTGGCAGTGAGCTAGCCACTGGAGCGCTGTACCGCAAGACCGCCCAGCTGCTGGAGACGTTGAATCAGCTGAGCACGCACACCCGCGTGGTGGACATCACCCGCGCCAGCCCAGGTATGGACCTGCCAGCTCCTGGGATGAACCACAGATCCCCGCCTTGCCCCAGAGATGCAGTCCCTGCCCGGGCAGTTCTCACGCCGGGAGGCTCCACCAGCACTGCTCCGTGGCCTCTGTGTTCAGTTTGCTCGATTCGCCTGCTCTCTTCCGTGTCTGCCCCGTTGGAGGGTCCAGCATTTGCACTCTTGACCCTTAACCCAGCTCGGCTGCCTGCCTGGGCCTTGGTGGCCTCACTGGCCTGCTCTCCCCACAGCTGCCAAAAGCCCCTCGGCCCAGCTCCTGGAGCAGGTGGCTCAGCTCAAGGCCCTAAGTGACACCATCGAGAAGCTCAAGGTCAGTTTGGACCCCGCCCTTTCTCACCCTGCGGTGCTCATTTCAGAGCGCTCGCTGGGGGGCCCTGAGCACACTCACTTCCACCGGAGGTGCCGGGGTTCCTGGAGCCCAGCCCTGTGCTCGACAGCCCGCTGGGGACGGGGTGGCAGGGAAGGCGGGGTTCCTGCCTTGGGAGCTCACTCGGTACAGATTCTCATCAGCAAAACAGGTTGAGCGTGTGGTTCAGGTGCTGCTTCTGTCAGAGCTGAGGTCACTGCGGGGTAGGATGGTCGGGGTGGCTTCCCAGAAGCTGCAGAGCCTGAGTTGGGCCTTGAAGGATCTGTAAAGTAAGAATGTTGGGTAGCGGTGGGGTTGGAGTTGAGAGCAAAAGTGGGTGATGAAGAGGAGTGGGTCCCTGCTTCCTTGGTCTGAGTGTTCCTGTGAAACCACACTGGGCTAGCCGGTGGGGTCCCCTGAATGAAGCCTCTTCCCCTCCTCCACCAGGATGAGGTCCTTAAGGACCGTATCTCAGCGCCCCGGAGCCACGGTCCCCACTGACTTTGCCACCTTCGCCTCATCAGCCTTCCTCAGGGTAAGGGGGAGTGCGGGGAGGAGGGTGGGCAGTATGGAGGGCTCAGGTGGGCCCTTCCCCTCTCCCCAGAATTTGAAGAGGCCCCTGGGGTCTCAGGTCCAACAACTGCACATCTGAGTTACCTCGCCCAGCCTTACTTGGAAGCAACTTAAGAGTGCTGGCAAGGCTTCCAAAAATTCCAGTATTTTCGCAAACATCTTCTATGACTTTCGATATCAGGATGGGCTGAAAACTCCCTTGTCAGGCTGTGTACCCCAGTTCTGATTTGGAAAAAATGTGCTCGTCATAACCGAGGAGCCTCAAAGCCTCAGGTCCTGAGAGGCTGCCTCGGTCTCAGCGCTCAGGACCTGTCAGGGGCACACGGCAGAAGTGAGCCCCTGACCTGGGGCTCTCCTCCCCCAACCCCCAGGCCAAGGAGGAGCAGCAGGACGACACTGTGTACGTGGGCAAAGTGACCTTCTCGTGCGCGGCTGGCCTTGGGCAGCGGCACCGGCTGGTGCTCACCCAGGAGCAGCTACACCAGCTTCACGGTCGCCTCATCTCCTAAGTGCTCCTTCCCCCGCGGTCCCCTTCTCCCCTCAGCCCTCCTGGGGCCGCTCTGCCTGCCACACAGCCACCTCGGCAGCCCCTGGGTGTGGAGAGCTCTTCCTGCCCCGGTCAGCCTCACCCCCACCTGTCAGTGTCCCGCCCCGGCCCCTTGACGTGGGTTGCCCTATTTCCATTCCCCGGCCTCTGCCAAACCCGCTGTTTAGCTGCTTCCTCCTTCCTGAGGAGCCTCAGGGGCCATGGGGGCAGGCTGAGACCCCACCACAAAGGTTGAGTGAGGTCCCCCTAATGAAGGACTTCACGCCTTGATCAAGGCCACCTCTGCTTCAGTGCTTTCTTTGTGGTGTTGGGAGTGGACGTGGGCCATTCGACTCGGAGCAGGAGTGGAGGACAGGGGATGCGAGGAGGCTTGGCTGTGCCGGATGGGAAGGCAGTGATCTGTAGAATGCTGTGTCCCTCAAATTCACATGCAGTAAGTTTCTCTGAGCAAGGGGGCAGGGGCTAGACCGGGCGCTCGGCACCTGAGTTCATTTACGGAGGTAGGAGGGTCAGGAGTGTTTAGCCTCCGCCAGGCCTGCCTCTGCTTCCTGGATCTTCCACTGGCCTTCAAGCCAGCATTTGGAGCTGGGCTAATGGTACGATCACCTCTCCAGCCAGCTTTCTGATGTGCTGTCCACGGTCTCCCCATAAGACCCGGGACCTCTCAGAGAGAACATTACAGATCAGTAAGAGCAAAGAGAAGTTACAAACGCTGCTCCCAAGTCCCCCTACAAATGAGTGTCACCTGAGGAGCCCCTTTGAAAAAACTTACAGCTTTTTGGGCATTGGCCCAGATCTGCTGGAATCACTTGTACATTTGAGGCCAGCGAGCAGCACCCTGACCCTGCCGGTTAGTGCAGTGGGCTGGCTCCTTGATACGCTGTTTTATCCCTCTCTTGGGGAGACCCTGTCCAGGCCGCCGGCGGTCTCTGATCCAGTTGCAGGAAGAGACCCTTCGTGCTTCAGAGCAGCTCCAGCTGGGGAGCTTCCTCTCTGGAGGGGAAGGAGCAGATGGGACAGGGAGGCTCCAGGTTGGGGGCCCAGGGCACAGGCAGTGCTGGGCACGGTTCCCAGGCGGAGCCCGCTCCGGGAAGGTCGGTGAATTACAGTGCTTGATACCTGCTCTGTGCCTTGGCCTTCTTCAGGGAGGCTTCCAAGAGAAAATGATTTGTGTGACCTTCCTCGATGCTGTCGGGGGGTTTACGTAGCTGTTACCAGCCTAGACGCGCAGGGACGTAACTCATTACATGTGAGGGGTATCTTGGGGTGTGAGGACTTAATTCTCCCGGAACTGGCTGGGAAGGGGGGCTGTGTCTTGGTATCAGAGAGTCTGTCTCCAAACCGGGCTCTGCTAGCGCTGAGGAGATCACACAGCACGCTGTTCTCTCCCGGGAGTGTGTGGCGGGCCCCTGTTCTTTCTGCCCACGCTGCTGACCTGCCTTCCCCTCGGTGGGGTGAGAAAACAAGGGCCGAGACTGGGCACCTCCCGGAGGCGTGGGGATGAGGACAGGGCTTTCCTGTCCCCTTGAGAGCAGTTTCTCACCACTTACTCCCTGAATGCAAGACTCATTTATTCAGTTGCCTGTCGGTATCTATCTCAAAGTCAGCAGGTCTAAAAGGGAAGTCATCTCTTAGGTCCCGTGTGTGACAAGCCACAAACCGGAGTATCTGACGGCTTCTTCACTCTCCTTAGCTAATTTATTACCCAGTCCTGCTCAGTTTTGTCCTTCATACCGTCTCTCATACCGTTCACTTTTTCCCACTCCCTCCACTGCTAACTTTGTGTATAATTTCTTGTTCTGGGTACTTCAGCAGTTTTTAAACTAGTCCCCTGCCTCCGTTGCCTCTCTCAGCCAGTGCTCATTGATGCCAAAGGGACCTTTCCAGAATGCAGACTGGGCCATGTCATTCTCTGCTTTAAATCCTGAAGTGGTTTCTTCCAACTAGAATTTAAAATGAAACAAAATCCTGAAAGGATTCCTTGAAGTGCCTAGAATTTAAAATTCAGACTCACTGGACTGCCCATGAGGCCACCCGTGCCCTGGGTCCTGCCCGCCCCTCAGCCTCTCTCGTGCCTCACGGTCCAGCCTCAGTGGCCCCCTGCAGCTTCTCTGTCGCCCTGTGATGGCTCAGGCCTCTTCCCACTGCTCAGAATGCCAGTTACCTCCTTCCCTCCACTCCACCTCCCGCCCCCACCCCACCCGCGCCACCTTAGCTGACATTGTGTTCATTTATTAAGCTCAGGCATTGCTGCCTTAGGAAATCTGTAATCCCTGTGACCTACTAGGTGCTCCTGTTCTGGGGCAGCAAAGAATATGAACCTTTTTATTATTTTTTTTTTCTGGTATGCTTAGATTTAGGTGCACTGTGACCTTGGGAAGGTTTCTGATCTCCGGTCTGCTTTCTCAGCTGCAAAACGGGAGGAACAGTACCTTACAGGGCCGCTGTAAAGGCTAAATGAGATCGCACACACGAGCCTGGTGCACGGCAGGCGCTCTCCTCCTCAGCACACGCTCCTGCAGCGTTGCTTTACGCTAGTAAGCGTCCCGCTCCATTGTAATTGTTAGTTAACCCATCTGTCTCCCACTTCAGCCAGACTGACAGCGCCTTCAGGGTGTCTTTCATGTCTGCGTCCCCCCAAACCTGGGAGAAGGCCCCCATGTTCAGGGAGGGGCCCTGCGAGCTTCAGTTTAGAGATGAGTCTGAGGCGCGTGGGAGAACGGCCGAGCAGAGCTGTCCGTCAGCAGGTGGACCCGCTGGGCGAGGGCTCGGTGGAGAGTCTGGGGGTGGAGATGAAGTTTGGGGGCGTGAGCGGGGAGCGTGTCCGTGGTGGTTGCAAGCGTAGTTTAGTTCTGCCTTAACTCAGGTTTCTTAGAAAACACAGCTGAAGTGTTGGCGCTTTATTGGTAGATACAACCCCAGAGCAGGGAGGGAGAGGAGAAACACAAACTTTGTCTCAGGGAGGTGGTGCACACACAGCTAGCCGCTTGCCCACGTGTGGTGTCTCAGGTGGACGCCACAGAAGCACCACACTGGGGTTGCTGGCGGGACAGAGCGCGAGTTCACCTCCTCTCCGTTCTGCCCCCGTCCGTCATTGCTGCGCGTTCGCCCTGTCGGGCTCTGGCTCCCTTCACCTGCCCGGATTGTATCGCTTCACCCCAGAAAAGCCAGATCCCGTGCCCTGCGGCGTGGCACGTCACCCAAGCCCTGAAGCGGTGCGGTGAACAGAAGGGCACTGGCCTGCAGGGCGTGGTCGAGGGGGTCGGGTGAGGCTGCAGGTCCCCTGGGGAGAGAGCACAGGGCAGGAGGAGGGCGGGGCTCTGGGCAGTTCTCGGAGCTGAAGAACCCGCAGCAGAGCCCCAGGGATCGTCCACTGGAGCAGAGGTCCCCTGAGGAGGTGTCACAGGGCCAAGGAAGAGGGATTCGGGGGAGGTGGTCAGCAGCTCCTGGTGTAGCTCAGAGGTCCAGTGGGCTGAGTTCAGAAAGTGACGTGATTCTGAAATGCCTGGTGAGCTGACCAGAGTTCCCTGTGTTGGAATAGAGGGAACAGAGACTGGGTCATGGTGGAGAATGGAAGAGAGCAACACACGTGTACCACTGGGTCCCGCTGCTCAGTGGTGAGAGCTTCTTGGCCGGGCCGTGCTGGGGGGTGGAGGGGGAGCAGACGTGGCCTGTAGATGATAATGGGAGCTGCTAATGGGGCCCAAGAGATTTCTGGAAGCTGAGATGGGATGTGATGGTGGGGAGAGAGGCCTCGTGAGGTACTCTGTATCAAGGATGGGTTCCTCAGTCCATCTAAACCCAGCACTGCCAGTTGTGCTATGAGAGCTGGCTGGCAGCTGCAAGGGCAGTTCTGTCTCCTGGTAGCCCCTCCCCTCTCTTGGGGGTTCTTGGGCAGATTCTCAGGGCCAACATCACCTTCCCCAACGTGGAGGCAGCTTTGTGAAGTAAGAATAAGGCTCACATCTCAGCTCTTGCACTGGTAAGCTGTGTGAGCTTGGGGAGGCTGTTTAACTTATCAACCTCAGCTTCTGTGTCTGTGACGTGAGGCCAACAGCACCTTCTGCGGGCGGTATTTTCCGCTCAGGTCATCTTCAGAGAAAGACGGAATGAGACAGCATGTTTGATTCAGGCACTGAATAAAAAGTGATGCTTGGGAGAGGCTGATACTGAGCAAACGAAAAGGAAATGAAATACGAGCAGCCGCATTCCCAAGACAAACGCTTGGGACACAAATCATCATCACTCGGGTCTCCCAGGACAGGCGTCCCTCAGCACCCCAGTTGGGCTTGTTTCCGTGGGTGGCTGCCGTGGTGGTTTCTTCCAGCCAGGTGCTATTTCTTCCTACTCTTAGCAGCCGAGGCTGGAGAGGAGTCACGCATTCCTGGCGCTGGCCCCTCGCCCCAGTTTGAATTTACCGGCTGGGTTCCCGTTTTCTGGGCTGTCGCGCGGTGGGAAGCGGGAGTCGGGGCAATACAGAGACCCGAGTCTTTGCTGGCTGATCCCAGGGAACATGCAAGGCCCCAGAGCCAGTTCCGCCCTGCTCAGCTTGGGGGCTGCCAGCGAGCCAGAAGCACGTGTGCTCCCCTGGGCAAGCTTCATAGCACTGAACCCCTCGAGCCCTGCCAGGTAGGCCCAGAAACACCTGGAGAACGTGGGATCTGAGGGTGTGCGGTCTCCCCTGCCTCCCTGCAGGCGCTATGCCCCGTGTAGCTCTCTCCTCCTCTGTGTACTGAGAAGCGCATCTATTTGCCCAGCCTCCCTCCATCCCTGCCACGTGCCAGCCGGCACAGTGCTGCTCCCCGGGGCAGGGCCCCTATTGCCGAGGTCCTCAGAAGGGTGGCCTGCGGTGTCTGGCCTCCATTTCTCCCTAGAAGGCTGGGCAGTTTGAGGGTGAGACCTGGACTCATCTCGCTGGAGTAACCGGTGTCAGAGTAGATACGTGTCCGACCCTGTGTTCTGTTTCTTTTTATTGTAGGAAATCTTGGCGTAGAGAGTAGTGAATCTCCATGTGCCCATTTTCATTGTTTCGTGACCAATCTTGTTTCATCTATTTGTCTCTTCACTCCTCTCCCCCTAGATTATTTTGAAACAAATCCGAGGCATCGTTTTGTCATTTGATCCAAAAGTATTTTAGTATCCCTAAAAGGCAGCGCTCTTAAGAAAGCTACAGTACCATTGTTGCACCTAAAAAAATAATGCATCGAATGTCCAGTGTTCAAATTTCCCCGACTGTCTTATAAATGATTTGTTTTACAATATGTGTACTTGGGTAAGATTCAGGAAAAAGGTAATGTACTACAGAGAGTTGTCTCTTGGCTTCCATATTCTAAATCACTGCACCAATATAGGCTTTATATGCATATACCTTACATTTCATTCTCAGTGAGCCAGCAGTTCAGGTGTATCACGTCATCATCCTGAGAACACAGAGCACAGCGCAGAGGAGGGCTGAGAACACTGGTTTCCCAGCACTTCGTTGCGAGCGATTGTAGAGACTCTCCTTTTAGTGTCTGTACGGAGAACGTTACCTTGAAGATGTCCTGCCGTGACCCTGCAAGAAGAGAGCTGCAGAGGGGAAGAGCAATGACACAAAAAGTGGACCCGAAGCCAGGACGAGGTAAAAGGAAGTCAAGGAGAGAGAATGTATCTTGAAACTCAATACAAGGATCTCCTTCCTCAGCGCGTAAGCACCTGCCCCAGCTTGGGCTGCTGTAGCAAAACGCCACCGACCGGGGCGCTTACCAACATCGGAAACTGGCTTCTCGCAGCTCAGGGTGCCGGCGTGGCCCGTTTCCGGAGACAGTGCGCGTCCGGTGGCAGACGGCTGATTTCTTCCTATTCTCACGGGGCCCAAAGAGCGTCCGCCTGCCCTCTGGGCCCTTACGGGGGCGCTGACACCCGTCACGAGGGCGCCGCCTTTCTGGCCTCAGTGCCCGCCCCCCGCCCTGCCCCGAAACTTCACTTGGTTAAAAAAAAAGACCATCACGCTGGGGATTAGATTTCAACAGATGAGTTCTGGGGGACACAAACATTCAGTCCATGCAACACCCCAACAGGTGCTGAGGGAAGAACTGATGTCCTCATTTTCTACCTCAGATGACCCGTTAGTGAAGCAGACGGAGCGCGCCCGTCACCAGAGAAGGCGCGCGCTCCCCCGGCTTTGTGTGCGGGAGGGCCCGGCCGCGCAGGCGGCACGTGGCCGGAGGGCAGCTAGTTTTTTTTTTTTTTTTTTTTTTTTTTTTTTAACCCTGACTAATTCGCAGAGTAAAATCCCAAGTCCTTACCGAGACCAAACCGTCTGTCAGATTCCCCGCCACCTGCCTGACCTCACCTGCCTCCTCTCCCCTTCAAGCCTGTGCTCCCGCAGCGTTGGCCTCAGATACGCCAAACGTGCTTCCACCTCAGGACCTTTGTACCTGCTGTCTCCTTTGCCTGGGAAGCTTTCTCACTCCCTCATTCCCTAAAGGTTTCTGTCCACTCAGTGACATCTTGTGGAAGAGGACCCCCCGCCACACACAAGCTGCCGCATACAGTAGCAGCCCCTCCCCGGACGACGTTCCTAACTCTTCCTCCCCTGCGCTCACGACTGCCTGATGCGTTAAACATTTGTGTGCTGTCTCTTCCCGCACTGAAATGATTCAGGCAAGAAAAACCCACACACATAATGCATGAGGGAGTGGTAAGTGCTATAAAGCAAAACCAGCAGGGGAGGGGCATAGAGTACGAGGCGGTGTTGTTTCTAACTGGCCGTTAGGAAAGGCTCCCTAGGGACTGACGGGGAGTGAGACCTCGGCGACAGAACCAGGCCTGAGAACAGGGAAGGGGGTCTGTGCACACGGCCCAGCCCATATCCCCTCATCATTCGTTCTTCACGTAAAAGCCAACGGTGTCCTGTGCCCCCCTGCCCTCACCCGAAGTCTTCCCTGGCCTGCTCCCGGGGAGGTGCTGCCTCTGGGCGCAGGTCTCAGCCAGCACCAACAGGGAGTCGGGGTATCGGCACCCCAGCTCCGCCCACTTCAGTGGGACAAGTCTCAGGCCTGCTCAGAACCGTCTCCCAGAGGCCCGGGCCCGCTGAGGCAGTGGGTGCCAAAGCCGCCTTTGGGAAGCCTGTCACATAGCTGAAGCGGTGACTCCAACTTTACAAGTGATGGTGATGGAACAAATTTATACTGAAGATTTGAAAGGATTGGAAAAGGATTTATGCAAAGGAGCCAGAGAGACACCCAGGCAGTAAGGGAAGAACAAGATACTGGGTATTGAACAAGAGTGAAGTGCTTTCAGCCTCTGCTCCACAGATCAGGTTAAAAATGTTTCTACTTTAGATTAAATATGGGGCAAATACCAAGCGAAGCTTTGCTTCAAATGCAGCAACTGGATGGAGCTGTAAGAAAATAAACCCTTCCTTAGACTCTAACCTAGAGCAGCCCTTTGAACTTCCTTCATTCAAGCCACACCGAACTGGCCAAAGAGGCTGCACTTTTCAAGAAACAGAATAGTGGAGGTGCCACCGACACCGGCCCTTTATCATAGGAAGAGATGCGAACGCACAGGAGGGCGATGGAGCTGCGGTCAGGCCTGGGTGCGGTGAGGAAGGGCACAGAACAGTGACCAGGAAAGACGGCTTTCTCCTTCCCCATCCCTGCCAGAAGCCTGGATTTGTAAGCACTGAGGCCAGCCTGTCCGTTTTCAGAGAGTGGCTTAGTGGAGAAAGAAGTGGCTTTTTGTCCCCTGAAATGGCTAAATAGGACTTTACAAAGAGACATATGAGGGTCATGAGATGACTGAAAGACTTTGAGGAATTTGAAAGGTGGAGAAGAATTTTTCAGATGTCACAGGTCCTTGCTCCCTGGCTTGCTGGCCCTTCACAGTCAGCCACAAGCATGGTACGTCCCACTGTTCCCATCTTGCTAATGACATGGTAGAGCCTCCCTTGGCTGCACAACAAAGGGAAATGGCATAAACCAGCTCACATGCAGTGGGGAAGCTGAGACAAAGACTGCCCAGTCATTTCAGTATTGGGGAGCTTCCAACGTCTCAAAGATTGATGCCCCCCCGCCAGGGTGATTTGTTTTTTGTTTAATTTTCATATTTTATTCCTGGTATTAACAAGTTAAGAAAGTAGAACTTTCCCAAGTGCTAACTTATAGACAATGTTTATAGAGAATTAAGAGCAGGGGACCCCCGCCCGGCGCACCGTCCCAGCGGTGGGCGCGGCCGTGCCGGCGTCCGGCCTGGGCCGCTGCGCGATGGCGCTGCTTCTGGCCGCGGCGCTGCTGATCGGCGTGTTCGCGCAGCTGCAGGGGCGCGGCCGCGACTTCGGCGACCTGCTCGTCTACTCGGGCTTCCTGAGCCTCTGGGCTGGGTCCTCTGGTACAGGGCAACATCGCGATCTCGCGCCGGGAGCTCGAGCGCGACTACGGCCTGCGGCCCTCGGCTCGCGCCCGCCTCGCGGGAAAGCTCTCCCGCCGCTCGTCGGCTTCCTCCCTCCTCCGTCGGCTTCCTCCCTCCTCCGTCGGCGCGGCGCGCCTGGCTCCCGGGGATCGGGCCGAGCCGCCCGCGCGCCCGCGCCGCCCTCCGCCGGCTCCCGCCGCGCGCGCCTGCGCCCCGCCCCGGCCTGGGGCGGCGGGCGCACATGGCCCCACCTGTCAGGGCCCCGACTGGCGGAGGTGTGCAGCTGTCCCCAGCGTCATCTGGCCGGATGCCTACCTGCCCTCCCTCTATCCCCTGGATAAACAACTCAGCCTCACAGAAAAAAAAAAAAAAAAGAGGTAGAAGCTACTATGAATAACGTAAATAAGCCACAGGGGTACATTGTATCTAATCTGTTCCCTTTGCTTAGCTATAAACGGCCACTCCAGCAGTGAAAAACCTGGCTCCCTTTATTTGTCACCTATTTATAGACTTGTTCCACCCCATTGTACTTGCTCAACAGTATCAGATTTTCACCCTACTTCCATGGGAAACAACCTCATGAACTATGCGGCATCCTTCTGTGCAGTTTCTTTGCCTTTATTGTTAACAGACTGTACTTGTTTCCAAAGTTACATAGGTCAGCATTTTCCCCCACATTTACTTCAGTGCAATAGTTTAATACATTTGTAATATAATTAGATTGTTTTTGCCACAGTCTGCATTCTTTCCTGGGATCCCCTGACCTCTTTATATATATATATATATATATATATATATATATATATATATATATATATATATATATATATATATATATATATAAATAAATTTTCACATATCAAGATTCACTCTGTTAAGTTCTGTGGGTTTTGAGAACACAAGTCCTGTTTCCAGTGCTGCAGTAACATATAGAATGTTTTCACTACCTTAAAAGTCCTCTGTGCATCACCAGTTCATCTCTCCTTCAAACCCCCAGACAGCCGGAAACTGCAAATCATTTCAGTGTCTTTAAAGCTTTGTCTTTTCCAGAATGTCAAATAATTGGAATTACAGAATTTGTACCCTTTTTCTCCTGGCTTCTTTCACTTAGCAGTATACACTTAAGTTTCCTTCATGTCTTTTCATGGCTTGATAACTTACTGCTTTTTAATAACTAAATTACTTTAATTGCTAACTTGCATTACATGGATTTACAGTTTATCTATTCAGCTCTTGAACAGCATATGTTGGTAGCTTCGCGTTTTGGGTGATTATGAATAAAACTGCTATGAACGTTAGCATTCATGTTTTTGTGTGAGCATAATTTTTCAAAGCAATTGAGAAAATATCACACAATGCATTTTCTGGATTATATGGCAAGACTATGTTTAACTTTGTAAGAGCCTGCCAACCTGTCTTCCAATATGGTTCTACCATTTTGTAATCCCACCAGCAATGAATAAGAGTTCTTATTCTACATCCTTGCCAGGATGTGGCATTGTAAGTTTTTGGAATTTTAATCTTTTAAATAGGTCTGTATTAGTATTTTGTACTTGTTTTAATTTGAAATTCCCTGAAAAGAAATGATGAAATGAATTTTATATGCTTATTTTCCATCTACATATCTTTATTGGTGAAGGTGTCTCAAATAATTTGCCCATTTTTATTTTAGTTATTTGCTTTCTTACTGTTGTGTTTTTATTTATTTCTTGTATATTTTGGATAAAGATTCTTTTTCATATGTCTTTTATGCATATTTTTTCTCCCAATCCATTACTATCAATTTGTTCTTTTAACAATGTCTTTCATGGAGATTTTTAGTTTAATAAAGTCTAATTTATCAATCTACCAATTTACTTTCATGAATCATGATTTTGCTATTGTATTTAAAACCTTATTGCCACACTCAAGGTTACATTGATTTTTTTCCTTTTTTTCTTCTCTAAGTTTACATATTGTGTTTTATACTTATGCCTCTGATCTTTATTGAGTTAATTATTGTGAAATGGGTAAATTCTGTGTCTGTTTAACTTTTTTTGCATAGTGATGTTCAATTATTCCTGTACCATTTGTTGAAAAGACTATCCTTCCTCCACTGATTTTTTTTTTTTCCTCCATCAAGAACTAATGAGTGTACTTGCAGTGTCCTATTTTGGGCTCTCTATTCTAGTCCATTGATCTATATGTCTATTCTTTCACTAGTCCCATGGTCTCTGGATTACTGTAGCTTTTTATGTTTGTTTGTTTGTTTGTTTAAGTTTTTATTTATTAATTTTTCCAGGTGGGGGGCAGTAATTAGGTTTACTTATTTATTTATTTTAATGGAGGTACTGGGAATTGAACTCAGGACTTTTGCATGCTAGGCATGCACTTTACCACTGAGCTACATCCTCCCTCTGGATTGCTGTAGCTTTTATAGTAAGGATTCAATCAGATCGTGCCAGTCCTCCAACTTTGTTCTTCTTTGGTATCATATTGGATATTCTGGGTCTTTAGAATATACACATACATTTTAGAATATTTGTTGATATCTCCAACACAAATTACTGGGTTTGGGTTAGAATTGCCTTGAATCTATATGTAAAGATGGGGAGAATTTATGTCTTAACAATATTGAGTCTTTCACAAACATGAATTACCTCTCCATGTATTTAGACTGTTTTTGATTTCTTTCACCCGAGTTCTTAGCTTTCCATATCTAGATTCTGTACATATTTTGTTAATATTATACCAAAGTATTAAAAATTTTGGTAGTTATAAATAATGATGTTTTGAATTTCAAATTAGAATTGTTCATTACTGGTACATATAGAAAAAATGGAATTTTGTATAATAACTTTCTATCAAGTGACCTTTCTATAATCATTTATGAGTTCCAGCACTGTTTTTTGCGAATTTTGTAAGATTTCTTATGTAAACAATCATGTCTTTTCTGAACAAATAGAGTATTATTTCTTTCTTCCTAATTTGTATACTTTGTTTATTTCTTGTCTTGGATCATCCTTGCATTGTTCTTGATGTTAGGGGAAAAGCATCTACTTTCTAACAATTAAGGATGTTATTGGCTATAGGTCTTTTTTAAGATGTTCTTTATCAAATTGAGGAATCTTTCCTCTATTCTTAGTTTGCTGAGAGTTTTTTTAATCATAGACACTAACCTACTGAGGTTAATCAGATCATAACTGACTTGGAGGGAACAAAATATTCAGCTCCAGCCCTCTTTAGCCTTACACATGGGGGGAAGGGAAATACTCAATTTTAGTTCCCTCTAGTTATTTGGCCCCTTCACTAAAGAGGGGAGGGTCTCTGAGATATACTAATAAAGGTCACAGCCCAGGGGAACAGTCTCACAAAAGAATGAAACCTAATCATGGGACTGTAAAACACTTTCCCTCCCAACACACCTTAGGAACACATCACTAAAACACTATGTACTAGAGTTCAACAAAATGATGTCTAGTTTTCAACAAAAAAATTATGAGGCACATTGAGAGGAAAACAGGAGAGTTTGAACAGACAAAGCAAGTGTCACAACCGGACCCATATAGCATTAAGATGTTGAAATTATCAGACCAGAAATTTTGAAAAATATGATTAATATGTTAATAACTCTAATTTTAAAAGTAGACAATATGCGAGAACAAATGAGTAATGTAAACAGAGAGATGAACATTCTAAGAAAGAATAAAAAAAGAAATAATAGAAATCAAAAACTCCATAGTAGTAATGAAGAATTCCTTCAACAAACTCATTAGTAGACTGGACACAGTACAGGACAAAATCAGTGAACTTCATGAAAAACTTTTTAAAAAATATGGTTTCACAAAAAGAAAATGATAATTCTGTAGTAACTGAACTTAAAAGAATGAAATAATGTGATCTAACTGATAAAACATTCAAACTAGATGTTTATGAGGAAATTCAACAAGCTACAAGAAAACTCAAAAAGACAATTAAGGAAACTCAGAATAAAGTTAATGAACATAAGCAGTTTTTTACCAAAAATATTGAAATTATAAAAAGAGTACCAAGCAAAAATTTTAGAGCAGAAGAATTCAGTTAATGAGATAAAGAATGTAATAGCATCAGAAGCAAAGCAGATCAGATCAAAAAAAGAGTAAGTGACTTGGAGGATAGAAATGAGAAATGCACCAGTTAGGAGAGAGAATTAAGATTCTTAAAATGTGACAAAACCCTACAAGACCTACAGGAAACTATCAGAACAGCAAATATAAGAATAATTGTTGTCCCAAAAGGAGAAGACACAGGAAGGGCGCAGAGAAGAGATTATTTTTTAAAATAATAGCTGAGAATTTCCCAACCAGAGAGGGTACTGGATGTACAAATCCAAGAAGTTAATCAAGGATCCTATTATCTCAATGCAAATAGACCTTCTCCAAGACATATTATAATCAAATTGTCAAAAATTAATGATAAAGAAAGAATCTTAAAGGCTGCCAGGGGAAAAAAGGAACCTACAAAGGAACCCCCATTAAGCTATCAGTGAATTTTCCAGCAGAGACTTTATCGGCCAGGATAGAGTAGAAATGATATATTCAAAATATTGAAAGAAAAAAATAGCAGCAAAGAATACTTTATTTGGCAAAGTTATCCTTAAGATATGAAGGAAAAATAAAGGCTTTCCCAGAAATAAAAGGTGAGGGAGTTCACCACCACTAGATCTGCTTTGCAAAAAAATGATGAAAGGAGTTCTCCAGTCTAAAATAAGAAGGTGCTAATCAGTAACATAAAAACTTACAAAAGTACACAACACTCTGGTAAATGTGAAAAATAAACAGTCAGCATTAGAAACCTGTGCAGTAGTCCCCCAGAACCTGTAGGGGATTGGTTCCAGACCACAGTTATCAAAATCCATGGATGCTCAAGTTTCATAGTCCACCCTTGGTACCCATATTTCTGCATCATGGATTTAACCAACTATGAATCACATTTTACTGTGATATTTATCAAAAAAAATCTGTAAGTGGACCCACAGAGTTCAAACCCATGTTGTTCAAGGATCAACTGTACTACATTAGAATGATGTGTTAACCACTTAATTATAGTATGAAGTTTAAAGGGAAAGACCATTAAAATAACTATTGCTACTATATTATTTAATAAATTTATACCAAAAATAGGTAAATTGTGACATCAAAAATATAAAAGGGGATGAGTATAAGAGCGGAGACTTTTTAGGCAAATAAAGGTAAGTCGCTATCAGCATAAAATGAACTGCTATATCTATGAGCTGTTTTTATATAAGGCCCACGGTAATCACAAAGCAAAAATCTAGAGTAGAGTTATGAAACATAAAAAGAGGTGAGACTGAGCATATCGACATGGGAAGCGACACATTATAAAAGTAGGCAGAAGCAGAGGGAAAAAGAAACAATGGAGTTACAAAACAACCGAAAGGCAGGTGATAAGATGGCTGTAGTAAGACCTTATATATGAATAATCTAAATGTACTCACAGCAAAAAAGAATGTGACAATGAATATATGTATGTTCATGTATAACTGGAAAATTGTGCTCTACGCTGGAAATGGACACAACATTGTAAAATGACTGTAACTCAATTTTAAAAAATGTTAAAAAAATGTAAATAGATTGAACTCAGCAATCAAAAGGCAGAGGGACTGAATGGATAAGAAAAAAAAAAGAACAAATTATATGTTGCCTATAGGAGATTACTTTCAGCTCTAAAGATACACACAGGCTCAAAGTGAAGAGATGGAAGAAGATATTCCATGCAAGAGGAAACCAAAGGAAAGTGGGAGTAGATATTCTTCTATCAGACATAACAGACTAAACCAAAAATGGCAGTAAGATACATAAAATAGTAATGAGACAACATGATACTTAAAAGCTTCTGCACAGCAAAAGAAACAATTAATAAAATGAAAAGTCAACCTACAGAATGGGTTAAATTTTTTTGCAAACATATATCAATTAAGGGTTAATATCCAAGATATATAAAGAACTCATTCAACTCAGTAACAAGCAAACTGATTTAAAAATGGTCAGAACAACTAAACAGACATTTTTCCAGAGAAGACATTCAAATGGCCAACAGGTATATGAAAACATACATCAAAAACCATCAGGGAAATGAGTCAATACCACAATGAGATATCATCTCATGCTTGTGAGAATAATATTCTCAAGAACAACAAGAGATAACACAGATTGGTGAAATATGGAGAAAAGGGAAAACTTGTGTACTGTTGGTGGGAATGTAAACTTACAACCACTCTGGAAAATAATATGTATTTCCTCAAAAATTAAAAATTGATTTACCATATGACCCAGCAATTCTACTGCTGGTTGTCTTTAAAATTATCTGAAAACAAGATATCAAAGAGATATATACATTTATATGTTTATTGCAGCTTATTCATAATAACAAAGATATGAAAATAACCTAAGTGCCCTTCAACCAATGAATGGATAAAGAAGATGTGGTATAAAGAATTGACACTTCAGCAGCATGCAACAACATCGCTTTGAATTGCATGAGTCCACTTACATGTGCATTTTTTTTTCAGTAAATGCATACACAGCATTCCCCAGTCTGAGGTTGGTTGAATTCCTGGATACAGAACTGTGGTCACGAGGGCTGACTGTAAGGTTATACTCTGATTGGTTTTCAAATGGACAGGAGTTCACTCCCGTAAACCCCTCATTCTTCAAGTTTCAACTGTATATACAATGGAGTATCACCCTGCCACAAGACAAAAAGGACACCCTGCTCTTTGTGACAACAAGGATGGACCTTGGGCACATAATGTTAAGTGAGAGAAGTCGGACAGAAAAAGACAAGTACAGCTGACCCCTGACTAACACGAATGTGAAGTGCGGGTCCACTTCTACGAAAATGTGTTTCAATAGTGCGCTACATGATCCATGGTTGATTGAATCTACAAACTCAAAACTGCAGACATGGAGGGCCAACTATAATGTTATATACAGATTTTTGACTGCATGGAGGTCAGAGCCAGCTAACCCCCACCTTGTCCAAGTGTCAATTATTTGTATCTGGAATCTGAAAAAGCCAAACTTGCAAAAATCTCCTGGTTAAAACCTATGTGGGTTTTCACTCTGGGCCATAGGCAGTTGCACGGTTTTTACTTGGAGGGTTGGGAAGGGGAAGCTATTCTTAGCGCATCAGACCCCAGCAATGCATTTCAGTATCTGAAGGGAATCACAGTCAAAGACTCAGGCCCCCTCTGGCTGGCCGTGCTTTTACACATATTTGCATTCCCAGCTAAGCTCCTTTACTCCTAGGTCTCTTTATCTGGAACCTTCTGCTGAGATCTTCAGATGCCTCAGCTGAGGCTTCGTTACTGAGAAGAGGGTAAAAACTTGAAGAGACTTTTCTCGACTCCGACTCTGTACTCATAACTTTTCCACTCGAACCATTTTCCTCCCCACCCCCAGGGTCCACAAAACTGCAGGAGCCATTTGTTTTGGGGCTCCCTCAACAGTGAAGCGCCCCCCACCTGTGCTGATGCCCCTGGCCCTCTACCAGTATGCCATTCCACGGGGGGGAACTAAATGGTGAAGTTGGCACATTCTTTGGCTTTAGCTTCTTCCTTGTATATAAAGTAGGTGATGAAAGGCTTGATTGTTACTTTCACTTCGGGTTCGTTGCTTTCACCAGCTCCTGACACCTGGCAGTTCACTGTGCTTAGTCTCTCTGGCTCAGCTGAGCGCCTGACAGTCTGTTTACCACACATGTCCCCATAGCACAGTGTCAAGTCTCTGACCCTCTCCTCAGGGGGTACAAACCTGTGTCAGCCCACAGTCACCTTGGAATGACAGTGACTTGGGCAGGAGTCTCTGAGCGCTGCTTTCCCTGACCGCACCCAGCTGTTCAGCTCCACTGATTGCTCTGTGTTATTCAAGCAAAAATTGCTCCTCAGACTAAATGAATCAAATTCAGACTACCTTGAAAGGTTAGTTGCCAAGGCAGTATTCTCTGCTAGGTAGGGAAATGACTAATTAATATTAATCCAATCTAATAATGCATTGATGTGACATTTCCTTAAGCAATATCTGCATTTTACGAAGGAATTTCCGGAGTTGATGTCTTGCCTTGTTGTTCAAGATTCTGATATATTCTGAGATATCTCTGGAGGTCCAGAATCACTTCTCCTTAGCTCATATCACATAACTGGGGTCCAAATCTGTGTTCTCACTGTTATTTTTAATTTTATTCTCAGCGGTTTTGTATTATTAAACAAGAACCATCTATACCTGGATGGTAATGTTGGGTAAAGACTATATTCCTATCATATGGAAATTGGACTGAAATTCTCATGGTGGCCATTGAGATGACGGTATAGAAAATGAATTCATAACTCTCTAAAAATGGTTTCATACCCTAATTTCTACTTTACGTTTCTCATGAGTGGAACAAAGATTCCATGTTCTGTATCCCATGTATTTGGCTTCTTTTGGTTTGCACTTTCTTGTTTTCGCTATAAGAATTTCTCACTTTTTATCTATTAATCTGTCCTTTTTATGTACACTCATTTTCATGCTCTATAAAGAATTTAGGCCTTTCACGACACAGTAATGTAATGTGTAGTTAAGTTGTAGTTTCCTAAGAAAATAAAGCTTAAATCATGACAATTACAAAGCAATGCTACCAATTTTAACATGTGGCGCAGGAATAGTGTTAAATGTCGTATTTTTGATTCTGAGGTGCTAACAGAAGATCTTGATCATGGCCTTGCAGAGATATATATTACTGTTTATGAAAGAATATCTTACTTTTGATAAAATATATCACTGCAGTAGAGACTAGATGGAGCATTATAATTCATTTAAAAATACATAATACTGAAATAAAAGTTCCTGTTAAGACATTATCTTTTCAAAAATGAGCATTTGGGGACAGAAGGTGAAACAAAGTTCTTCCTAATTTGCAAGTTTGTTTCTGCAAGTTACTAAAGTTCAATAAACTATTTGAACTCCTCTTCATTATATTCAGTGTATTGTCACATCCATTATTTTATTTGATCATTATAATCCTGAGATGATGATGGTTATCTACACTGTGGAGATTTAAAAAAAAATAAAGAAAATGAACTTTATAAAAACTCCTGCCAGAAGTAGGATCCAGTTCTCTAGCTCCTTGTCTCATGCTCCATTTGGCACAGATGTTTAACTATTTCCCAAATCATTTTATATACTGAGGACATTCATCTCTTGTTTTCCAGGTGTGTCACTTTTTCCACATAAACATTGCACTATAAAATACATATCTTTATGTATGTTTACATATGTGTGGATGTATGCATAGACTATTTTAATATATGAGAATCATGTGATATGTAGCAAAAATAATATAATTTCTACATTCTGAGAAGTTTATAATTTACCAAGGATGGGACTGGTAGGCTAAAAGAGATGAAAACTTCATTGAAAATGAAATATCTTATTTATCTTTGCTTTGTAGCTTAGCAGCTTCCAGTTTTCTTTTTATGCATGTGTTTACATATATCTGAATATGTGAGTGTCTATGAAATGTAGAAAAGGTATGTATAAATAAAATGATGCTATTAATTCTTTCAAAATTCTTACCACTCTATTCCTTTTCTACCACACACACACCACACACACATTCATACTCAATAAACAGAATGGAGAATAATATTTAGGATAAAAAATATGTTTTTACTGAATAATAATTTACTCCCTATTCAGTCAAAGCATTAATTGTTTTCAAAGTAATAAAAACTATTCTCAGTAAAGCAAGGAATTAGTAAAGCTGCTGACCACAGACATGTTGCTTAAATAATCCAAACTGATGAATAATTAAAATTAATAACAGAAATTGTGTTTTTAAGGAAATTGTGGACAAGTAAAAGTAAACAATGACAATGCATGTGTTTTCTATGTCTCTATCGTAAGACAGATACAAAATTTTCATTTGAAATTTACTAAAGTAGTTTTTATTATAGTAAAATATACAGAAGAGAAATTTATCATTTTAACCATTTTTTAGTTGTACTAAAGTTTTCAGTGGAATTAAGTACATTCACATTGTTAGCCAAATATCAATACCATCCATCTCCAGAAATCTTCATTTTCACAAACCGATCAGCTCTGCACAAGCACAATTCTATTCTCTGTCTCAATGAATTTGACTAAACTAGGTACCTCATATAAGAGGAATCATTCAGTATTTGTCCCATTGTGTATGCTTATTTCATTTAGCATGAGATCTATAATGTTCATCCATGCTGTAGCATGTATCAAAATTTTATTACTTTTTAAGAATGAATAATATTCCATTACATGTATATTCCACATTTTGTTTATCAGTGGCACTTGGATTTTTCTACTTTTTGACTGCTGTGGAAAATGCTACCATGAACATGGATGTACACATAGCTGTTCAAATTTCTGCTTCCAACATTTTGAATATATACCTAGGAGTGAAGTTGATGGATTATATGGTTAATTCTGGTTAACTTTTTGAGGACTGGTCAAACAGTTTTCCACAGTGGCTGCACCATTTTACATTCCCACCAACAATGTACAAGAGTTCTAATTTCTCCATATCCTTGTCAACATTTGTTATTTTCTGTTTATTTTAATAAAACACATCCTAATTCATGTGAAGTGTTATCTCATTGTGGTATTGATTCGCATTTCCCTAATAATTAATGATAGTGATAATATTTTCATGTGCTTGTTGGTCATCTGTCTGCCTTCTTTGGAGAAACATCCATGAAAGTCTGTTGCCCATGGTTAATTGGGTTGTTTGGGTTTGATTGCTTTTTTTTTTTTTTTTTTTTTGGGTTGAGTTGTAGTAGTACTTAATTTTTTTGGATATTGATCCCTTATAAGACAGTTACTTTGCAGATATTTTCTCCTATTCCTTGAGTTCTTTTTCATCCTCTTAATGATGTCCTTTGATGTACAAAAGGATTTTTAAAATTTTGTCAAAAAAATTAATCCATTTTAAAAAATTACTCATGCATTTGATATAATCATTTTCAAATCCAACATAATGCAGCTTTATCCTATGTTTTCTCCTAAGTGTTTTACAGTTTCAGCTTTCACATTTAGGTCTTTCATTCATTGTGAGTTAATTTTAGTATATGGTGTAAGGTAAGGGTCTAAATTCATGCTTTTGTGTACGAATATCCAACTTTCCTAGCACCATTTATTCAAACACTGTCCTTTATCCATTGAAAGGTTTTGGCGCCCTTGTTCAGAATCATTTGACTCTATATCTGAAGGTTTGTTTCTTGGTTCTCTCGTCTACTCTATCGGTCTTAATGTCTTTGTTTTAGTACCACACCGTTTTGATTAGTGTAGCTTTTGTAGTAAGATTTGAAGTCAGAAAGTGTGAGACGTCTAACTTTGTTCTTTTTCAAGATATTATGTGGCATCTCAAGATCCCTTGATATTCTATATGAATTTAAGGATGTATTTTTCTATTTCTGAAAAATTGTCATTTGAACTGTGACAGGGACTGCACTGAAGCGATAGATTGCATTGGGTATTATTGACATCCTAAAAATACCGTCTTTCAACCATGAACTTGGGGTTTATTTCCATTTTTTGTGTGTCTTAATTTCCTCCAGCAATGTTTTATAATTTCCAGTGTACAAGTTTTTCACCCCATTCGTTGTTTGTTCCTAAGTATTTTATTCTTTTTTAAAAGTTATTGCAAATTAAATTGTTTCCTCAGTTTCCTTTTCAGACTTTTCACTTTGTATAGTTGATAGGAATGCCACTGACTCTTGTGTGTTGATTTTATATCCTACAGCTTTGCTGAATCTGTCTGTTAGTTTTAACCACTCTTCTTGTGAATCTTTAGGATATTCTACTTGTCACCTGTAACCAGAGACAGTTTTACTTCTTCCTTTCCAACTTGTGTATCTTTATTCCTTTTTCTGTCTAACTGTTCTGGCTGGAATTTCTAATACAGTGTTAAATAAATGGGGCAAACGCAGGTATCCGTATCTTGTTCCTAAACCTAGAAGAAAAACTTCCTTTCTCACCCTGTTGTGTATATGACAGTGTGTGTGTGCTTTCGCTCTGTGGCCTTTGTGATGGTCAGGTGCTATGCTTATGTGGACAATTTCTTGAGAGTTTTTTTTTTTTAATCATGAAAGTTTGTTGAATTTTATCAAATGCTTTTTCTACATCAGTGGAGATGATCATGCTTTCTATTTTTTCTTTAGTTTGTTAATGTGATATATATGTTGATTGTTGATTGATTTTTTAAAAAACTCTATTTTTTAAGATTTTTTTTTTTAGAATAGTTTTGGGTTCACAGCAAAATTGAGGGGAAAACACAGAGATTTCCTAGGTAGTCTCTGCCCTTACACATACTCTTCCGTTATCAACATCCCTCACCAGAGTGGCACACTTGTTATGGCCGATGAACCTACACTGACATGTCATAATCACCCAAAATCCATAGTTTACATTTCGGTTCACTCTTGGTGCTGTTCATTCTGTTGGTTTAAGCAAATCTATAACAGTATGTACCCTTCATTATGGTGTCATATAGAGTATTTTCACTGCCCTAAAGATCCTTCATGCTCTGCCTGTTTGTCTCTTCCCCCCAAGCCCTACCAACCCCTGGCAACCACTGAACTTGTTGCTGTCTTCAAGTTTTGCTCTTTCCAGAATGTCATATAGTTGAAATCATACAGTATGTAGCCTTTTCAGATGGGCTCCTTTCAGTTAGTAATATGCAGTTAAGATTATTCCATGTCTTCATGCACCCCAGTGTTCATAGCAGCACTATTTACAATAGCCAAGACATGGAAACAGCCTAAATGTCCATCAACAGGTGACTGGATAAAGAAGATGTGGTATATTTATACAATGGAATACTACTCAGCCATAAAAGCTGACAACATAACGCCATTTGCAGCAACATGGATGGATGTTCCTGGAGAATGTCATTCTAAGTGAAGTAAGCCAGAAAGAGAAAGAAAAATACCATATGAGATCGCTCATATGTGGAATCTAAAAACAAACAAACAAAACAACAACAAAAAACAAACAAAGCATAAATAAAAACAGAAATAGACTCACAGACATAGAATACAAACTTGTGGTTGCCAAGGGGGCAGGGGGAGGGAAGAGATAGACTGGGATTTCAAAATGTAGAATAGATAAACAAGATTATACTGTAGAGCACAGGGAAATATATACAAGATCTTATGGTAGCTCACAGAGAAAAAATGTGACAATGAATATATATATGTTCATGTATAACTGAAAAATTATGCTCTACACTGGAATTTGACACAACATTGTAAAATGATTATAAATCAATAAAAAATATTAAAAAAAATAAATTCTCACTTCTAAAAGGAAAAAAAAGATTATTCCATGTCCTTTCACAGCTTGATAGCTCAGTGTTTTTAGTGCTGAATAATATTTCATTATATGGATGTAACACAATTTATTTATCCACTCACCTACTGCAAGACATCTTGATTGCTTTGCGGTTTTAACACTTATATATAAAACTACATAAACATCCATGTGCAAACTTTTGTGTGCACATAATTTTCAAATCTTTTGGATAAATGCCAAAGAGCATAAATACTGGATCATATGTTGAGAGTATATTTAGCTTTGTAAGAAGGCATCAAACTGTCACCCAAAGTGGCTGTACCATTTTGCATTCCCACCAGCCACGAAAGAACGTTCCTGTTGTCACATATCCTTGCCAGCATTTGATGTTTTCCGTGTTCTAAATTTTAGTCATTTTAATAGTTATGAAGTAGTATCTCATTGTTGCTTTAATTTCCATTTCCCTGGTGACATAAGATGTGCAGCACATTTTCATATGCATATTTCACATGCTTATGCCATCACTGTATCTTTGGTAAGATTTCTATTAAGGTCTTTGGCCCATTTTAAATTGGGTTGTTTGTATTCTATTGGTGATTTTCAGAGTTCACTGTATGTTTTGTATAAGAGTACTTTATCAGATGTGTCTTTTGCAAATATTTCCTCCAAATCTATAGCCTGTCTTCTTGTTCTCCTGACGTTGTCTTTTGTAGAACAGAAGTTTTTAATTTTAATGAATCCACCTTACCAATGATTTCTTTCATGAATCATTACTTTGGTATTGGATCTGAAAGGTCATCATCATACCTGAGGCCATCTACGTTTTTTTCCTCATGTTATCTTCTAGGAGTTTTGTAATTTTGCATTTTACATTTCGGTCTGTGATCTATGCTGAGTTAATTTTTGAAAAGGGTATAAGGTGTGTGCCTAGATTAATTTTACTGCATGTGGATGTACAATTGTTCCAGCACCATTTGTTGAAGACATTGATTCATTTTTATCCCACTTGAGCATAGTATGTAATTCTTCTAATATGCTGTTAGATTATGTTTGCTAGTACTTTGTTGAGGATTTTCTTGTATCAGTATTCACAAGGCATACTGATGTTCAGCTTCCTTTTCTCCTAGTGTCTTGTTCACGTTTGGTGTAGGGTGGTGCTAGCTCATAAAATACATTTGGAAACGTTCTCCACATTCAAGCTTCTGGGACAGAGCTTAAAGAGACAGAAAGACTGAAAGTACCGTGATGATATGCTAGATGGGATCCTAGAACAGGAAAAAAACACTCAAAATAAGCACTAAGGAAATCGAATAAAGTATGAACTTTAGTTAGTAGTCATGCACAGATACTGATCAATTAGTTGTAACAAAGATATTATACTAATGCAAGGTGTTAACAGTGGGGAAGAGGGGGTGGGGAGCTATCTGTACTACTCTCTCAACTTTTATGTGTACCTAAACAATTTTAAAATTAAAAATGTACTTTAAAATATGTACCTTGAAACAATAAGGCAGAAGATGAAATGTGTTGGATCGACTAACTGGCCCTCTTTTCACAAGACTGTTTCAGTTTTAACACTGAGAATTCTTCCTCCTGGTAAACTCTTTAAGCCTCAAGTAACCCGTTTTAATTGTTCACCTTAAATGTGACTAAGTGATATCTGAGGTAGCTAGGCCCCTGCGGGCTTTTCATCCCCAAACTTGAATGTATTCATGATTTTCATGTATGATCTTTTGGCACTTGTAAGTCTTTACACATTAAGGGTTGCTAGACTTTTTTTTAATCATAAAATATTTTTATATAATTATCCCATGGCCCATGACAACAACTCCGCCACACTGTCTACCTCATTTAAGCTCACCTAATCCAGGCAAAAGTTTTAAGTACATTTGCAGAGAAAAGAGCTAGAGACTTATCACTGATATTTTTTAAGAATCTATTGTCGGCCACTGCTGTCTTCTGAATCTGCCCAGGGTGGTTGTTTCATTAAGGACTGCAAAACACATCAACTGTTGGCAGTATGTTTATGTCTATGGACAATAGGAGAAAAACAAAAACACTCCTTTAGTTTGTATTTTATAGCTTTAAATTATTCTTGCTTATAACCCAGCACTTCTTAATGTGAATATTTATTGAATCATTTATTTTATAGATAAAATGAATGAAGTCTCATTTAGCTCTGAAAGCAGCAAATGATTATGAGTTATTTACTTGTGTCACTGCCCTAGGTATTCTACTATATTCATGTGTTTAAGCAAATTAAGGACTTTGTTTCTCTGTTGTCAAAATACTTTTCAGACTTTGTGTATATGTGTGTGTGTATTTCATTAGCATTCAAAAAACTAGCAGCTAGGTGCGCTCGGTGAGCTTAATCAGCAATTACTTAGCTACTGCTTAGTTTTCTAATTTTGAACCTAACAATGAACCTGGGTTTCAGTAATTACTTTTAGTTTACATCAGTCTTTTTTCCCCAATCTTGTGCACAATTGAATCACATGGCTATCTTTCAAAAATTTCAGACCAGGACAAACTTAGATGAAATATATCTCATTCTCTTGGAGTGTAGCAGAGAGATCAATATTTTTTGAAGGTCCGCAGACGACTCTAGTGTGCAAGTAAGTTTGAAAACCACTGAGTTACATTCTAAAAAAAAATTTTTTTTTTTTTTTTTTACTTTTTAGGACAATTTATATAGTTCCAAATATGTATAGAAAAACTCTGTGGAAAACAGGCTAATACTCTTATAAAAATTGTATTAACAGCCAGAAATATCTTAACATGATTAGCCTCCAATACATTTATCATCTTATTTATTATCAAATGTTAGACTATCTATTCCATACTACAGAAGGCTTTCTGTTCCAAAGTGGAAAATTCATTATATTCTTAATGAAAAATTATGTCCTCTCTACATTCTTATTTTCTCTTTTGTAATCAGAATTGTGTGGGTACCAATAAGGCAATTGTTTTTTTTCTCCCCACTTCTTCCTTTTTTTTTTAACATTTTTTATTGATTTATAATCATTTTACAATGTTGTGTCAAATTCCAGTGTTCATCACAATTTTTCAGTCATACGTGGACATACAAACACTCATTGTCACATTTTTTTCTCTGTGAGCTACCATAAGGGCAATTGTTTCTTAAAACAAGCTCTTACAAGTTAAGGAATGATCTATTTAACTACTCTTGATCTTTGCATTATCTCAGAGTTTAGAAACTATACC
>NC_045710.1:54178781-54201349 GCF_009834535.1 Camelus ferus | reverse complement strand
AGCTTCAAAACCGGCGGTGAGAAATAAGTAAAGCGGGGTCACAAGCTTTCTGCCAGGAAGCTTCACTGGGGATGCTTTTTCTATTCAGCCCTCCCTGGATAAACCTGGTCCTGCTGCTCTGAGACACGGGGGAGGGAATAAAGACCTTAAACGGCAGGGCTCTGGGCTAAGCGGTGCTCCTCAGGGGTGAGGGTGTCACCTGAACCTGCTGCTTATCTGAAAGCCAGGAGGAAAGTGAGTTTCTCAACACGGGTAGGGAGTGATGTCCAGGAGCTTTTTGAAAGCCAAGGACATCATCCAGAATTAGTACCAAGACACCCTTTGAGACCCAGGCTTACATTTTTAGCTTGAAGATACTCAAGTCACATGAAATATCCAGAGAATTCATGACTTCCTATTAATAATCCTTCTCAGAAGTTTTTTCATGCTTGGAACAGACACCAGACATTAGAGCTCGCTCCCTAAGAATGGTCAGTCTGTCTGAAAAATTAATAACTGCGCAGGCTTTTCCAGGAATCATTAAAGAGACTAAGAACCATCCACAGTAACCATGGAGAACAGGAAAACAGTCCCATTAAAACGCTCTCAGGGAAATATTCTAGTGCAATGTTTTTTAAAAGCTTTTAGAGTGTGAAGGAGAATATAAATTGGAAACCCATTTTTTAACCAAGATTTTAAAGTTGTTCAAATACGAGTGTCCTAAGCTGGCCTTCTTTAGGTAAGAGTTAGCATAAAGTCATAATGTTCTCAGTGTGAAATATTTAAAATTGAAATATCGTGTCAAGATAAAACGTCTACAGTATTGGTTTTCAAATACAGAGGTGATGATTCCATTCTGGAAAACTTGATGAACCTACTAGATAAACTTACTACCTACTAGTCGAAAGAACACAATAATTAACAGCATCGCCATAGTTACAGATGAATTTGGAAAAAAAGGCTAACATACAAAAATATATCACTACTTTAGTAAAATTCTAGTTATTGATTTTCTACATACATGAGAAAGAAGCAATGTCCTTATGCTTCCTAGAGGCACAGAGTCTGCCAATTACTTCTCACATAATCCACAGAGAGAGTCTAGGTCAGTGCCAGGTACACAGCAGGTGGTAGGATGTTAACAGGAGAAAGGTTCTGAGAATTTGTGTTCCAAAGGGGAAAAAAATGTGTGTGTGTGTGTGTATGGGGTGTACTGTCTTGTAAATCAACCCCATTGGCAAAAAAAAAAAAAAAAAAAAATCCAGGCTAACCCCAAAAGGTAATATTTTCCTTTGAGGCTATAAGCTATTGCAAATGGCAACAAATTGGATAAAACAGAATTGAAATTAATGTTATTCAAAATCTCCCACCTTTATGTCTGTGAGTCTTATGGTTACCAAAGGGGAAGGGGTTGGGAGGGATAAATTGGGAGTCTGGGATTAGCAAATACACACTACTATATACAGAACAGATAAACAACGAGGTCCTACTAGTATAGCAGGGAACTACATTATCTTATAATAACCTACAATGAAAAAGAATCTGAAACAGAATATATGTGTAACTGAATCACTATGCTGTACACCAGAAACTAACAAAAACATTGTAAATCAACTACATTTCAATAAAAAAAAAAACCTCCCACCTTTAAAGCATACAAAAGGTCAAGCCATTCTGACGTATTTACCTTGCATGACTCTCATGCAAACCTGCTTAATGTGCTGATCTGTGGGTGCTCTACCCTGGGAGGGAAAAGAAAACAGACAGTTGTACATGGAACCATAAAGGGGACACTGTTAGATGAGCAAGTGTCGGACTTGGCAAGGAGCCAGATCGTCTGGATTTACAAGGGAAATGGCCCAGCTGCTGAGGAGCTGAGGTCTCGTCCTGCCCAACTGCCCCTCTGCCCCCACCCGGTACTGTGGGATGGAGTTTCCAAAGGGAACCCCAGGGACTGCCCATCACTCACTGGAGGGCCTGGATACCAGGCAGGCCGGTGGCACCCTGTTCTCCCTGCACGCCTCGTGGTCCAGGCGGTCCTCGAGGTCCTTCCTCTCCAGGAAGCCCCCGGCTTCCTTCAGGCCCCCTCAAGCCAGGCTCCCCAGGGTTACCTGCCTGGACACAACACACACTGTAAAACTGGGCCAAGCACAGGGAATGTGTCTGCTTAATACCAACACAGGCACTGACATGAAGCTGTGGGTTGACTTACGTCCCATTACCTAAGAGGTATTTGCTCAGACGCTGCGAACCCTCCAGGTAAAGACACACAAGGCCACACGACAATGCTCCCATCTCTTAAAATTCCAGTTCAAGTAAACTTTTTAAAGATCTGTCTTTTTGGTATGGTTATTATTTCAAAATGTTAATTGGAACAATCCATTTTCAAACCACATTCTTCATACTCTGAGCCACTTCTAACAGCAAGGTAGTTTTAATGAAACATGTTCACTTTTCCTGGCCACCAAAAGGCCACTGAGTTCACAAGACAAGTTACGTGGTAGATCAGCAATACAGAAAGCATCAAATAAATATATTTCCAAGAACGTAAGTCATTTAGCCTTTGTTACAGTCTCTGGAGCATTTGGAGAAGTCGCATGTGTCTGGGAATTATCAAATACTAGCAGGAACTAAATCAATGTATTTAAAATACCCAAACAAAAAGTGAGAGTCCATAATTTAAGTGCTGAGGAAGTTAAAAATCTAAATATTAAAGATGTTAAAAAAATAAACCAATTATTTCTTTAGCACAAAAGCATACACCAATTAGATTTTTCTTCTGAAAGCAGACCACTAAAAGCATTTTTAAAGTCCTCATCTACAATGATTGCTTTAAAGGAGACTAAATTTATTCACTCGTTGTTAAACCACCTCTAGTGGAATTTGTGGCATACTAGTTCCGGTGTACAACTGTTCACAGAATAAGAATGAGAAATAAAAAGGTAGGAGGCATCAAGGGAATGCTAGTGCTCAAGACATGAATGTTCATAAAACAACGCAATCCTGCTTCTTTTTCATATGCAACATTTGTCTAGAAAAAGCCTACTCGTTCCAACATTCAAGTGTTTTAAACTAAAGGAAAAAAGGTGGTGAAGCAATGCTTTCCCTAGACACATCGAAATAAAGCTCAGGGAGTGTGCTTTTTCCCAATCTCTCTTTATGCAAAAAAACAAAACAAACAAACAAAAACCCTGACATTCATCAAGTCAACCTGTCAAAATTGCTTCTTTGAATAAATTATGGCTTAAGAGACTTCCTGAAAGTCAGGGTTAGTGGGGAGAGCTGAGGATGGAATGAAGGCTGGGGAACTGTCAGGTGACGAGGATGCAAAACCACAGCAACTTCTAAAAAAATAAAATAAAACCCAGAGAAGAAACCAAATGAATTCAGAATGCACTAAGAACTGGCAGACACATAAGAAGGAATGTGAATGGTCTTTAGGAGAAGAGAGGGACTTTCAGTTGACAGCCAGTGGCCTCAGGAAACAGAGACTTCAGTCCTACAACCACTAGGATATGAATGAGCTCGGAAGTGGGTTCTTCCCCAGAGCCTCCAGATAAGAGCTTAGCCATCCAATATCCTGTTTTTGGCTTTTCAAGATTCCAAGCAGAGTCCAGTTGAATCAACCCCAACTTTTACCTGCAGAATTGAGATTTAGTAAATGGCTTTGCTCTAGGCTGCTAAAAAGAAAGAAGAAGAGGGAGGAGGAAAGGAAGGAGGAGGGGGAGGAGGAGAAGAGAGAAGAACAGAGGAAAGGAGAAAGGAGAGGAAGGAGGAGGAGAGGAGAAGAAGAGGGGAAAAGGAGAAGAAGGAGGAGAAGGCGACAACGACGATGATGATGGCGAAGGAGAAGGAGGAGAGGAAGAACTAGAACTAGGAGAAAACAAAGGAGACCAAATCAGAGGGTGATACCTGGCTGGCAATGTCTGCAATATTGCTAGAACAAGGGCAGGCAGTTGATGATGTCAAGGGCCAACATGGCCAGGACATCACAGGGGTCCCAGGTCTTTGGGAAAGAATTTCTCAGTTGAGGAGTGGGCTGCTGAAATAGAAACCGGGGAACAGACCTCACCCACTTGCCAGGTTTGTCTGGGCTGAAGTCACTGAGGAAAGGGGAAGCCTTTCTCTTAGCAGCTATTTCCCCTGATTCTGGGGCTGTACTTCAGTTTCACCGGTGTTACTCGGGTAGGGTCAGGAAAGACAGGGTAGGAAGGGTGGTGATAAATCAAGAACTAACTCCTAGTATTATATCCAAAATTAAATGAAATGAACTCATTTGACATCTGCATTGCTCACCCACTTTTTTTCTCTTATAACTTGAATTATCACTGTTGGACATCAGTGATTATTTCTAGACAGTAAAGGAGGATTTCCGTTCCCAAATTCTACCAAGGTTTATTCTTTACACTGTTCTCAGTCCTCAGCCATTGCTGTCAGAGATTCTTAGGCACAGAGGTGTTACTTGAAGCCTGAGACTGTCACAGGGCGCTCAGAAGCAGTATGTAACACTGAAGTGACACATGTGATCATTTCCGTCTCAGTGCTGTGTGGATCCAGCCCGGGCAGGGCACTGGTACCCAGCCTGGGCGGGCTCCTTCCGGAGAAAGTAGGGCTGAGGACGGTGTTAAGCACTTAAGTAGGAGGCACTGTTCTAAGGAAAGAGGAAGAGTGCTCCAGGCTCGGAGAACAGCCACAGGCATGAAGAAACGTTCAGCTGAACTGCAAGCAGATAAAGTATCCAGAGAGGTCGGAGATGACCCTGGGGAGGCAGGGACCACTTTGCTGAAGCCTTTGTGTACACTTTGCTAAGGGTGTGATTTACTCTATGAAGTGTTATTCTTGAAGGGTTTTGAGGCAGATGAGGGACAGACTGTGGGCTTTACCTTTTTTTTTAATCTAGATGACACTGGCTGCCGTGAGGATAATGTGTTGGACAGGGACAGAGAGGCCTGGTGGGGAGGGGGTGGTGGATTCCAGGAACAGGAGTGACTTGGAAATTAATGGATCCTGGTGGTAGTGACACTTGAGACTGAAGTCAGCTCATCCTTTCTCCTTTTATTACCCTAAATTTCTTACTGTAATAAATCTGCACAACTTTTAGCAAATCATCAGAGGTCTGCTACTGATTGATTCTCTAATTCTGAACTCATCTCATCTCTAGGGACATCAGCTGAGTTTCTGTAAAGTGATCAATTGAATGAGGTGACCATTTGCTACCTCTAATAATTATCTGTATTTTCTTAAGCACCGTGCCTGTGACTTAACTTCTGCAACTAGAATACGCAGGAGATTAAGAAAATTACTGAAATATTTGCAGTGATATCACTGACATGGAAATTCAGTTATCCTCTCTTCACTGCTAAGCACAGTTCAGTTCTTGTAAAAGTGACTTATTATGGAAGAAATTACGACATATACTCAGTGAGACACTTAGGGAAAAAAAACTTCCCTTGGCATGGTTAGGTCAAAATGCAGTTCCATTTACACTGTTATAGGGTTTGTTTTTTTTTTTTCCTTTGGACTAATTCATTACTTAAAGAATAAATTTAGACATTAATTTCCTTAAACGTAAGTCCTTTTAGAATTGAATTTTACAGAATGATTTCATAAAGCAGAACACTGTATTTTCTACAGTTTTATTGATATTTTTATTTTTATACCGTAACTGTTATACTTACAGATCTCTTTAGGCCAGGTAACCCTATATCTCCCTAAATCAATAAAACCCAATTATATTAGAACAGTGTATTCACATCTGATAGTTCAGTAAAAATATTTCAGAGGGATTGTGCTGCTGAAGTCTACAGAACACCACAAACAGAAGAACTCTGGGCCCGTAGAAAAACATTAGATTCAAAATCTGGATTCTGGTCCTAGTTCTGCTACTTAACTTTATGACCGTGTGTGAGCTTTGTAACCTCCCAGCTGTGGGTGACCTTGTCTGTTAAATAACAGGGGTGAAGAGGAGCTCTCCAAGGCTCCATCCAGATCTAAAATGCTAGGTGTCGAGAATTAAATGTGTAAGTCAAAAAATATTAAACTACTATATTGTTATATATAACACAATAGATATTTAAACCAGGTGGCTTCAGTTTGAAACCCTAACAATATTTTCAGACTTGTCCCCAAGTCTATCCGAATAAATATGCATGCTTTTATGCCTAAAAAACAACCTTGAATATCTCCCACCATTGGTTCTAGGTATGAATTCAGCTTGTTTTAGCATATCAATGCATCTCCACTACAAAAGAGAATAATTTAAAACATCCTCTTAGTGGAGAGGGTATAGCTCAGTGGTAGAGCACATGTTACCATGAACGAGGCCCTGGGTTCAATCCCCAGTACATCCATTAAAAAAATAAATTAAATAAATAGACAAATAAACCTAATTACCTCCCCCTCAAAATATTTTTTTAAATCCTCTTAGCTTATAAAATGAACAGTTTGATAGAAATAGAATTAGAATAATCCTTTTGTCATTCAACTTAATTGTTAGGAAGCTCAGCATAATTCAGATGTCACACTTATAGTAACTCTAAATTCTAAAAATCTGAATCAAACAACATTACCAGAGTTTTCTCCGGTACTAAAAGCTCTCTGAAAAGATTTTATGAGAACTCTGTCACCTCCCCACCCCAAAGCACCCAGCGTAAGTTTCCACACTAGGTCATGTTACATTGTGTCAAAACCAGGCAGCTGAGCCCGCAGACCTAGCAGAGCGGGTGGCAGCGGTAACTTGGGTCTCATTCTCACTACCTTCCTGGAGATGCAGCTGCAGCCTCCTCTGGGGGTGGAAGTCACTTCTTTGGAGGGTTTTAGACTCAAGAGAATGGCCACCAGGGTCACACTCGTGAGCCACAACTTTCCAACTGTAACAAAACTTTCCTTTTGTGTCCATGAGAAGCACTGTTCATGACTTTCTACAGTCATGTAAGAATCACCTTGAATGTCTAGATGGAAAGTGGTCTGAAAATTTGCCCCCTAAGGGGAAACACTTTGCCCTCCAAGTGCTTCAGGCTAGGTCTATTGATCTGCGGGTGTTTCCCTCTGCTTTACTTGATCTTGGCTACAATTCTACGGGGTCATCTGCCAGCTATATAAGCAACATCTTAGCCTTTAAAGAAGTCAGCAAGGATAGCAGTGTCAGCGAAAAGAAAACATGTATGCCTCTAATAGAGTTAAAATCAGGAAGTCTCCATCAACAACCAGTAAGTCTCCATCAATAACCAGAAAAAAAGGTCTTACAAGTTCACCCTTCTCCTGCTTCACCTTCTTCCCCAGAGACACCCTAAAAAGTAAGACTAAATGTCACATTGTTTAAAATTCTTAGTCCCTTGGCTCAATTTTCACCAGCCAATACTGCTAAGCATTCCTAAGCCCCCACAGCGCCCCCTAGATCATGCAGAAATACACAGTGCTCTCAGCGGCTTTCCAATCTAGCTGTCAGGGGCTGGTCCCAACCAGAAAACAGCCCAGAGAAAACCAGGAGGTGAGGCTGAGTTTCTGCTAAAGTTAAGGATTATTGACTGTACCAGCAATTTTGTAATTAGGGAAGGGTTAGAAAGGGCTCTGACAGCAGAAAGGAAGAAACAGAGGGAGGTCTAATTCTAATTCACCTGCATAGTTTATTTGCTAAGGTCTTGGGTAAAGAAAAAAAAAATGATATGGCTCAGGAGGGCATGATCAGCCCGGCGTAAACCAATTCAGTGAATAAGAGAGCAGGACCACCCTTTTCAAAGGAAGACAATGTGTAGTCTTGAAGGCAAAGCCTTCATTAGCTCCAGCTTGTAAAAATAGTAGATCAAGCTACAGACCAAATTAAACCCTGGGTGTCACTCACAAAGCACATTCAGAGAAACTGCCCACAAATCGGCCAGTGCTGGTGAAACTCATCAACGCACATTAAACCCTGTATTTCACACTATTCGGACGATGGAGCCTACCTGTTCACCCTCTGGACCAGTTTCACCAACCACACCCTGCAATGAATACAATACTCTTTTTAGTATTTTGAGATTTTTAACTATATAATTTCAAGTGAACCAACTCCCCTTTGGGGCTGATGGGTAAGAACAAGTGTGGATAATGTGTCAGAAGAGAAATGCCATCTTCTCACCACCTAGCAAGTGTCACGAATGACCTGGAGAAACAAACAACTGTCCAAAACCTCACTGGCCACTTGAAGTGATCTCTGACCACATTCATGTAAAATGTGGCGAGTAGGAATGTAAATTTACAACTAAATAGGAAGTGTGACTACAGTTAAAATTTTCACTTTACTTGGCTTTTATTTTTTCCCTTCTAAAAAATTATTGCATTAGTAGATGTCTGGCTTCTTAACCTCCACTCTCAGTACTTTAAGATATCTTTCTGGATAGATCTCTATGATAATTTCTAGAAAAATTCTCCACTGGGCCCAAAGCAAGCCTGGTTTCTCAACATAGCAGAAATCAGCCTTCCAAACAAGGAACCTTCTGGACGGCTTGAGAGCTCACCCTGTCACCTTTCATTCCTGGAAGTCCAGGGGGGCCAGGAACGCTGGGGAGGCCAGCGCTACCGAAAGAACCCTGAAGGACAAGCACAGAGTCCCCAGAAGCACAGTTACTGCAACACAGAAAACACACAAGCCAGACACGGCCTCAGGTGTGTTGACTCCTGAGGGCTGGGCTCGGTTTAACCCTGCTCCTCCCACCTGCCACGTTCTCAGGAGAAGAGAGCCCGTCCCCCCTCCCTCCACCCCACCTCTGAGGTCTTCGGTCCCGTGCTTTATGCGCCTCCCCAGCTGTGGGCTCTTTCACAGCCCCGCTCGCTGCGTGAACAAGCCTGCTTGGGGACGAGGCAGCATTCACGCACAGTCCTCTCCAATTCCAAGAGCAACCAGAGGCCACACGGAGCCCTCCACATCTCCCCCAGTTTTAAAATAAATGCTACCAGCCATGTAGATTGAAATACCCTCTGGGGGTCTCCTAGATTTAACTGGAAATCTCACATTTACCTTTTCACACACTCACCCAGGAAGAGAAATCAAGGAAGGGTGACGAAATCACCCTCTGTAACTTGTTTTTCTCTCCTGGATTTTTTTTTTAATTTATTGCATTTTATAGGAAGCAAATAAGCTGCTGGAGACTAGAAATATTACTTACCAGTTTACCTGGTGGTCCTGAGGGTCTGACTGGCCCTACTTCACTTCGACTGCCCTGGAAAAACACAAACACGATGGTCAACCGGACAGTCTACCAAAATGCACGTGTAATCCCTGCATCAGTAAAATAACATTCGACCTAGGTTTTTGTTTAAGTATAAAAGTCATCAAGGTATTCCCCAATCTTCAACCGAAGGAGAGACCTTTATATAAAATGCCTGCAGCCCCCTCAGTGTTCATCCTTCCATACGTATTCGAGGGCTGTACACTGTGGTACAGACCTTTCAACAGAAGTCACATCCCATACCTCTACAGAAAATGGCAATCAGGAATTTCCAGCGTCCAAATCACAACCTAACTTAGATCATGGTTATTTTGTGTACATGTTTTATCCTCTCGTTTAGACTTATGTGTTCCTGAGGTATAGACATATTAAAACTTTGAATTCTACTTTTATGTCTAAAACACAGAGCAAATTTCAGGTCTACAGTAGGCTTTAAAGCAATACCTGACAAATGATCTTGAACCTCAAAAGAGTGAAAAAACAGGCACAGGACAGAGATGTTTCCCTATAAACTACTACTTCAAAAAGACACAGAGAGTAGAAATGTGTCAAGTTTCTGAAATAAAAAATGATTCATTCTATTCGTGCTTGTTCTAAACATGCCTTAAAAGGTTAAACATATTTTGGAAAGTACAATTTATAATGAAGATATACCAAAAGCGACACTTTTGTGAGCCAATTTCAGTTTTTTATTGGAAACTCCAAGCCCTTTGAGTAAAGGAAACACATGAACTCTTCCATTTTTTAACCTGAGAACTTCATACACTTTTATGCAGGCTGATAAAAGCTCGTTTCATTTCAAAAGACTATGAAAGTAGTTTTTTGAGTTTGTTTTCCTTTTAAAGGACATAACAATTTCATATTAATGCTTAATATTTGTAAATGCTTCTGATAAGATTATCCTGACCTGACCCATATGCTAGTCATTTATCTATAAATAGAAGGAAATGTCAAGACCCATAAGCCTTCCAAAGTTTCAACTGCTCTAAAGGATTAAGAGGTGTTTGTCAAGTTATAAGTCTCTCACTATGAGCTGTCATTTCATGGCAGCTGATTCTTATGACTTACAGCTGATTTAAACAAGATGTTCTTGAATGCTTTTCAAAATCTTTTATATACACATTCTGCCTAATATATGAGCCTGGATGATGACATTGGTCCTTAACCCTGTGAGCAGCTTAGGAGCCAGAAGCCATGCCTGACAAGGATGGATGCTGGGAAGATGTCAGTCACATGGAAACCAACCTCGGTGATAGATTCTTCAATCTGTCTCTACCCATAAAGACTGGGTTCCACCGCATTAATTCGACCCAGCAATTCAAAGTTCAAGACAGAGTTTCTCCAGTATATCTGCTCTGCTGGCATTTCCAAATAATTTCTGAACTGCATCATGACTGAAATCCTAAATGTCACTGTGCTAATGTGACTTTAATCCACAGAACAATTAATAGTCCTTGGCAGGAAACATCATTAATCCAATCAAAAAAAGAAAGAAAGTTCTTTGCACAACCTCAAGTATTCATTTCTAAACAAATGAACTGTTATGCCATCGTATCCAAAATGAAGATGATTAATACAGTTTTTTTCTCTTCCACAAACCAAAGGGCTAAATTAAAATAAAGGATTCTATAACCTTTCATTCACTTTGGGAGAGATTAATTTTCTTCCTAGTCAAAGGCATAGCTTTACTCTGCTGGAATCTCATTTTCTCCATCTTTCATGAGCTCTTACTATTCAGTTCAGAAGTCTTTCCCAACCCCTGGCAGGCCCTTGGTAACACCTACGAATGGCTCAGAACCCAGTTTAGACAGCCTGCCCTGCTGAGCTTCTTCAGCCACGACACTGCCACACACACAGGACCAGGGAAAAGACCGGTGAAGTCATGGGCATTTACTCTGCCGTCACTGCACACATAGACAGCATGTGGGTCTTCATTTTTATTTCACTTCCATCCTATAATCCTTGGCTAGTATTTCTATAGAAATCAACTCGCTGTGAAAAAGGGGAATGCTTATTTTCACAACAATAGTCAAATAGCTACGAAAAGAGTATTAGGACAAGATTTTTTCTGATGGCCATCTTATGATTTCTATATGTTCTAAAACCATGCATATTCTTTCTCTAAGTTCTGGAATTCCACCTGGAACTAAGGTGAGCATGAGGAATCAAGACGTAAATAGTAATCTCTGAAAACGTACATCTGATGAAATACGTCCTGCCAGGAGCAATTCACCATAAACTGGTAACCACAAGTGTGCTAAATAAATGATAAATCTCCTATGTTTCAATAGCTGTGGTGAAACCATATTCTCAGATGTGGGCAACAGAGGCTGGTGGGGAAGTGGCGATCCTGCCCAGTGGCTAATATTTACAAATTCCAGGACAAAAGTTTTGACCTTTAACAAAAGAATTGGAAGGAACCAGGAAAAAAGGTAAAATCGTATTAAAAATGTGAAGACCATAAGAAATGCTCTATTTTTCTCTTGGATGCTCTGTGTCACCATGTATATCCCCAACATGTTCAGACACATCTGCCAAAATTCATCCCTATTTCAGAAGCCGATCAAGGCTTTTTTTAAAAAAGATGCAGACCCTCTACCAGTGATTCCCAACTCTGGCTGTGCACTGAAATCCCCTGGGGAGTTTTCAGAAATATATTTCACTGGTGTCTTCCACCCCTCCACACCCCATCTCTTTGCCCTGATCCTGATTCAGCAGGTCTGGGGTAAGACCCAGGGATTTGTTGGGGCTGATGTTCTGTTGGTGTGTCTTCACCAGCTCCACTTAGACTTTTGTTAAATGCTTGTTGTGAAAGTTCCATAAATACTGACATGTAAAATCTGTGAAAGATATTTTGTGCCGTTAGAATTTGCCAAGCTAACTTCAAATAAAAAACATTCAGTGGAGACTTGACTTATGGAGGCATCAGAGGGTGGAGAGGAGGACATGGACCCAGAGCCCTGTGGCCAGGTCTGAAGTCTGGCTCTGCTATGCAGCAGGGAACTCCAGGCTCACAACTCAATCTCTCTGGGCCTTAGTTTCTTCATCTGTAAAATGGGTTTTTTCGAGGATTAAGTAGTCACATGATGCACTTAGAACAATGTCCAGCTCATAGCAAGCACTGCAGACGTGGTAGTTATTATGTTTACCCAAGGTTTTATTTAAGGTTCTATCCAAGGAATAGAGAAATCAATCAAAATTACGTGATTTAAAAAAATTTTTGTTTTGTTTTCTGGAGGAGGTAATTAGGTTTATTTATTTGTTTGTTTGCTTACTTAAATTTAACAGACGTATTGGGGATCAAACCCATGATCTCATGCATGCTAAGCATGCACTCTACCACTGAGCTATACCCACCCCCTCAAAATTATGTTTTTAATCAAATGTTTAACAGAATGTTCTTTGCCTTCTAAATCTCCCAAAACTCTTTAAAAGCACAAATCATGCTTGCAAAAAACAAGTCTCTAGACCTCAATTCTTGAGCTTCTGTCAAGATCACTGATAACGAGAAGGCACCATCTTTGTAAACAAATACTGAGAGCTACTTTGTAAAACTGATTTCAGTAAATACAAATACTTCATTGTGGATGTCTCCCTTTTAAAATGGAACTACTATATATATATATATATACACACACACACACATACATATATATACACATACATAAATGAATAGCTTTGCTGTACACCTGAAACTAACATGGTAAATCAACTACACTTCAATAAAAAATAAAATTAAAAAAATTAATGGAACTTCTAAAATAGCACAGAAAGCATAAACTTCATTATACTTGTGTTGTCATAATTATTTCACCAAGAGAAGTGAATTTGATTTCACTGGGCTCTAGACTGTGACGTCTGATTGTCATTGCATTTGCCTGATTACCAAACATGCTAACCAGCTGAAGAATGAACGTTATCCTTACTTAGCACCTCGCCAACTTTAGAAGTGGTTAATTATAAATCACTGTACTTAGTCTGTATTATACACTGAATGCCTCTTTCTGGCAAAAAGGATGTTCAACCCAGAAGGTCAGTTATGCTTTCTATAGACTGTTGCTTCTACAAAGCCATTTTCATATTAACACTGGAAGATCATATTAGTTCTACTACAAGGATACTTTTTAAGTTTGCCACGAAGATATTTTAAAAAGCGATCCAATGTTACAGCACTGTGTCATTTGTATTTCCCTCTGGTGTAGGGTTAAATACTCCCTCTCACACTGAGGCAGACCACAGTCTGTTCGCACCATAACCATCACAGCTGCATCACAGGCCGCTGACCGGGGAGCACTCCAGGGCCTGGCGGGGCAGGGAGCCAGCTCAGGCCAGCAGCGGCACGCCAGGTGGGGCCTCTGAGTTGAAGCTGCTGGTGACGGGTTCGGGATGGGGGGCTTCAAGAGAAACGAGAACTCCCGGATGTCCCAGACCCCGGGGGGGTATAACCTTCAGAAAACCGCGGGTCGATCAGCATGGCACTCATCTCAGTCAAATCACAAGGGCAGAGCAAGCACAACCCATACAGCAAAAGCCCTGGCAAGTTCTGAGAAGCCCGGAAGAGGAAAACGGGCCAGGAGCCATTCCACGGTAGGACCAAATCAGAGGCTCCAGCCACCTGCCAGCTCTAAACCAGGAGCCACCCAGACCCAGATGTAAACCCCATGGAGTGTGATGAGGAAAACCAGAAGCACAGTCCAAATGGTAAAGATACGTGTTCACAGGTAATCACTAGAGATGCCCAAAACGCCAATATGTTTTGCTGTGTCATTGGCAAAATTTGATGGATTAATGGTTGGGGGGGGGTGTCACACTTAATTTCAAAGACGTGCTTCAGTTACCCTTGGCCATTTAGTAGGACACCTTAGAAGCAGGTTTCATTCCTTCTACTCAGCTTCTCAAATTGAGATTGCAGGAAAAACAGATCAAACTCGTGATGAAGAGCTGAAAATGTGTGAGCTTACTACTAAAAGGAGTTTAATGATGTAAAACGAAAGAACAAATGTATCTTTCAGAACGGAGTAGATTTGGCGTTAAAACTTCACTCTGGAACTATATATATAAAACCTCTCATGACACTTCTCTGAAAATTTTATAGTAGGTGGGTGAGAAGTCAATTATCATGAACAGAGGCAGCATAGCAGGATTCACTGGACCTCCCATTCAGTTTATTTCGAGGAGTATTTCTTGAGCATGACCTTATGGCAGGACCGAGGACAGAGATGCAGGGAACACAAACGTGGATCAGACTGTCCCTGTCTCCCTTCAGTTTCCACACCACAAGGCAAAAAGGGAGATTCCGAATAAGGAGAGATCCCTTCTTATCTGGGAGACAGGGTGTGATCAGGGATGGTTTCACTGCAGAATTAACATTTCAACTACATCTAGGAGGGCATAGGAGACTTTGAGTCAGAGAAACAGACAGAGGCCATCTAAGAGCAGGTGTGGCAAAAGCAAACAGGCGGCTGAGAAGCACAGAAAGTACTGAGCACAACCTCCAAGGCAGGCAGAAATGGGAAGTAAAACTGGGGGATAAACAGACAGCTCTGTCTTCTTCACTGTCAGTGGAAATCCGCTGAAGATGTTTAAACGAGGAAGCAAAGGGACAACGGAAGCTGTACTTGGCAAACCCAGTGTGGAGGTATGAGCAGACTGGGAGCACGACCATTCCCCAGACGTTAGTGTCTGTCACCAGGACTGTGGGAACATGGCTGCAGTTCTAGGGGGAGGTCACAGATGGCAGGCATCCTGCTATTTGCAAGAATCCTGGAGAAAAAAGAACTATCCCAGTCCAAAGATCAAAAGTGCCCTGCTGGGAGACACAGGTACAAGGAGGATAGACGGGAGCTAGAAGGCAATGATCAAGCAGCAGTGAACTATCGCGAGAGCCAGGGAAGTGAACGTGGGCTGGGAAAGAAAGAATCAAATCCGAGGCTGTAAAAGAGAGGAGTTAAATGACTAACAGACCCAGGAAAAGATGCTCAACATCGCTAATTAATAGAGAAATGCAGATCAAAACTACTATGAGGTATCACCTCACACCAGTCAGAAAGGTCATCATTCAAGTCCACAAAGGATAAATGCTGGAGAGGCTGTGGAGAAAAGGGAACCCTCCCACACTGTTGGTGGGAATGTAGTTTTGTGCAGCCACTGTGGAGAACAGGAGGGAGATTCCTCAGAAGACGAAAAACACACTTGTCAAAAGCTTTGGATCTCGGGGGCAGGCCAACAAGCTCCCAAAGGCCGGGCCTCGCCCCTTCTTCTGCCGCAGCTCGCTGGTGCCCCCACAGGGTCCGGGGCGGCCTCCGCTCCCAAGGCGGGCCCACCTGCGCGGGAAGGCCGTGGCCTGAGGGCCAGTCTGAGGTGCTCCGGGGCCGTCCAGCGCCCTCCCACCTCCCGGGGCTGCTCCCACTCTCCCAAACCCGCATATGAGCGGCTGCCAAGAAAGACGCGGGGTTCAGTAAATACTAATGTTGGGGGGGCATCCCAACCAGGGCGGCGGGCCTGGGACCCGCCTCAGGGTCCTAACGGGCCGCGAGGCCTGGGCCTCACCTCCGCAGCCCTCCCTGTGCGCCTCCCCAGCTGCACAGCCCAGGCCTCACCCGCCGACTCCCGACCTGCGCGCCCGCACCAGCGCCCCCTTACCTGCCCGGCGACGGCAGCACAGGCGACAGCAGGCGGCGGGCGGCCCAGAACCCGGGCCGCCTTCCTCCTCAGGAAGCTGGTCCGGGGGCACCCGGCTCCCGCCCAGCTTCCACACGCTCTGGGCGCGCTCCCGCGTCCGCGCGCGCGGCGTGCGTGTCGGTGCGCGCCCCTCCCCCTCCTACCCTCAGCACGGACGCTAGGCTGCGGCTCCTGCGGCAGGGTCCCTGCGGGCGGGGCGGCGGGGCGGCGGGGCGGCGGGGCGGCGGGGCGGGCGGGGCGGCGGGGCGGCGGGGCGGCGGGGCGGCGGGGCGGCGGGGCGGGCCCACTCCGCGGCCAGGGCTGGCCAGGTCCCCAACCCCAACGCCCCCACCCCGCACCCCACAGGATCCCAGCACCCAACTAGAACCACCACCGCCCCGGGCCAGGCCACATTCCCCAGCCCCACTCCCAGCCCCACTCCCCCTGCTCGCCCACCCTAACCCAGTCACTGCCTCCCCACCCCCTGCCAGGCCCGGTCCCGGACTGATCGGACCCTCAAGACAAGGCTCCTTCTCCTCACCCCTAAGTCCTCGCCCCCGTCTACGCCCCGCTACGTCCTAAGCTACAGCCCCCACAAACCAAGCGGACCTCTCCTGCGTCACCCCAGGTCCCCCCACCATCCAGAAGTAGTCCCCTCACCCTTCACCCAGGAATTAACCCCCAACCCTCAGCCGAGTCACTTCCATTCCCAGCGACCCCTCACCGCGGCATCCCCCACACCCGGAGTGCACCCATACCCCAGCGGACCCCCTCACCCCGTAGGGGCGGGGCGGTCCAGGTTCCGATCACCACGGCGACAGCCGCCAGACAGGGATACTGGGCAGAGTGGGGGCACACAGCCCTGTGTCCCAGGTTCCCGGCCGGGGCGGGCGGGGGCTGCAGGCCGTTCCAATTCCTGCCTGGGTGTCCGGCCCCACCCCCACGCCCCCACCCCTCTCCCCGTGCCCAGTGCCTCTTCTGAGCCCATGGGTCAGGGTGGTCCCGGGCTGCAAACCTCTCGCCAGTGGGCCTTGGGTGCTTGATGGTGCTGCCGGGAGGGAGGGGGCAGCCCGCCCCGGGATGGACAGCAGGCGGCGGGCTGCCCTGGGAGAGCCAGTCGACTTGCTCCCATCTCCCCCGCTGCCTGGCTTGGGGGCAGCCTCTGCTGCCCCAGCTTCCTGGAAAGAATTTCTCTCTGTCAGCCTGCTCCTGGGAGGCAGTCGGGGTGTGCTCAGGCGACGGCAGGATTGGGGCTGCCCCATGCTAGAGCGGGGATTTGCTCCCATTTCCCACTGTCGGTGTCGCTGCCCCCGCCCATGCATAATAGTCAAAACAGTTTTCTTAATATAAATATCCAACTATATTAAATCCCATCCCTAGGACTGCTTGGAACAAATGTGAGCTATTTGAAAACAAAGAAGACTATTATGGAAATAGAAGAGGAGTCTGAAGGGATTCAGTTTCTTAAGGGCAGTGGAACTTCTGTCTTAAGGATTGACAGCTTAGAACCCACTGGTAAGAAATGTGAGGGCCATGAGTTGACAGGTTACTATGCTTATAATTAGAATTTTTAGAAAAATTAATTTATAACTATTGTGGAGCCTCCTTTACTGAGGTATGTAGACAGATTTAATATCTTCCTAGAAGGTTTAAAATTACACCTCTGGAGAAGCCTTATATCTTTACATGTTGTGAATGTAAAACTATACTTACTTGGTGGGTAAGAGTAAAATATGTTTTAAATTTTTTCAAGTTTTTTTATATAATGTTAATAGATGTATCATTAAATTAATTTTATCAAAACTCTGTATGTTAATAAAATATATTTGTGCTTTTCGTTTAGATATAGTAGTTTCTGAGCTCAATCACAGTGTTCTTGGATTAGGATTGGATGCAGTAGAAGAACAAGAGAAAAGGAGCAATTTTTTGAGAAAGGCTTAATATCTTCCACGGATTATTCAAGATTAAATAAGGAATACGTGCGTAATATAAGTATAATATACACTAATCATTAAATGATTTTTGTGTCTTTCTGTATTTTTCAAAGGCTGGTCTATGCATGGACTTAAATGTGTTGATATTTTAACAGGCAAAAGTTAAACCTTATTTTTAACTCTCTCTGTTCATTATTTTGGTTGGAGTTTCGTGTGTGTGTGTGTATACATACACATATATACATATACATATATACATATGGAACATGTTGATTTGTATTTGTATTTGAGAGCCTCCAAATATCTGAAATTTCATGCCTGAGATACTATTTAATCTAATAGCACTTTGCCCAAAAGACCTAACTAAGAAAGTAATTTATTAAGTGATTTTCCACATATAAGGTAGATAAGAGAACCCAGGTAGCTCTTGTAAACTCAGGGGAGATCGGACCAGAAAGGGAAGGAGGAACCAGGCAGTGAAGACTGACTGGGCTTGTGTCCTGCCTTTGTGTGTGGTCGGCCCTGACGCTGATCAAGAGACCTCATCTGTCTTGGGAATCCTGCTGGTTGACTGAGCTGGTGCTCTGAAAGTGCCGTAGACCTTTGGCATTCTCAAGACTTTGGTGAAACCTGATGTCTTTAATTTCCTCAGTTTCAGTTTTTCATTTAATTTTTTAAAATATAAATGGAAGTCAGATTACAGTTTAAGATTTTAAGAACACCTTTAAGAACACCAAACTATAATTAGACAAAGTGGCAGGAGACTCACAGCCTCCGGTTATGAGAGTGCCTGTTCTCACGACGCGTAGATTTTTTACACGGTGGACAAAGCAATGACTGTCATGAACTGTGTGGGGTCTGAGGTTTTTACTCTTCTTCCAAGCCAACAAGTCAGCCTGCCAGTTTTGTGGCTGCTGACAGTAGATGCAAGATTTCTGGGGCAGAAGCAAAAGGATTTTATTTCTTACCACAAAAGAAGTACCAGAATGTCACGGTTTTTTGCCTGGGTTTCCCATGCCCCGCAAGGTTCGCGAGGTCCATGGTGGCTGTCCATCTGTGCGGTGGGCTGCTTGACAGGAGAGCGTCACTGAGTCTGGGCAGCCACTGCTTTATTTTCAAACAGTTTCCTCATAGCTTCCAAATATTTAGCTTTTGACAGGAGTGCTTGGGAGGACATTTGTATTGTTAGAGACGTTTTTTAAATTTTCCACAAAGGATTGCACGGAAATGTACTGTTAACATGCAATGCTCAGTTAAGTAAATTTGTTTTAGTAATCAAGCTAACATGGAACTAACTGAAGATAAACAAGAGAATGAATTAAAACACTAAGAACTGGCAGGTAATTTCACTGGGTTTAAAATTTAAAGTATTTGAAAAGATAATATAGCTTTCAGTAAGGACATTGATAGAGAAAAATACTTAAAAGGAAAATTGTATTACTTTGGAAAGAGCTTGAACAGGTAGGGTGAGTTGCCTATGTTACAGGCTGAACTACTAAGGAATTGTAAGTGCACTGCTGCCTCATTTATTGGGAGTGGGTAATAGACCCATGGAGAAGACAGAAAAGGGATTTTTATGCTTGGACCAGGGGAATCTGTAAAGCCAGGACAAGTATCTCCAAAGCATGGTTAGGGAGGGGTATCTTTTTCCATCTTCCAACTTTTAATGTGTCTGTTTTTATATTTAAATTGGTTTTCTTGTAGATAGCATATAGCTGAGTTTTGCTTTTATATCCAATCTGACAATCTCTGACTTTCCATTGAGATGTTTGTACCCTTTGCAAAAATATACTCACTGGTATGGTTATTTCCTGTTTTGCCATTAATTTTTATCTTTCCATCTTTTTTTGTTATTCCTTTTGTCCTGTATTTTTTGGATTTGTATTTATAGCATTCCGTCTTAGCCCTTGTCTTGGCCTGTCAGTTGCACTTCTCTGCTGTGTTTTCTCTTAGTTGTCCTTTGATTCACAATATGCATCTTTATCTTGTTAGAGTCTAATTTCAAATAACACTATACCACTTATATGAGTCTTAACAACCATCAACTACCTCCAATCTTTTTGCTATTTTTGGCATACATTTTTCTATATATCTTAGAAACCCCATGATGTATTATTATTGTTGTTATTATTATTGTTGTTGTTGTTGTTGTTTTTAACAGTCTGTTACCATTTTTTTTTTTACTTTTAAGGAAGATTGAAAGTTTATGCTTATATAAAAATTTATATTTATCCACATATTTACCATTCCCAGTGACTTGCATTCCTTCATGTAGATTTGAATTTCTTTCTTGTTTTACTTTTTAAAATAAGATATAGTTGGTTTATATAGCATTGTATTAGTTTCAGGTGTACAATATAGTGATTTAATATCTCTATACATTGTGAAATGATCACCCCAATAAGTCTAGTTAACATCTGTCACCTTACCTAATTACAAGAAAATTATTTTTTCTTGTTATGAGAACTTTTACGATCTATTCTCTTAGCATCTTTAAAATAGTTGCTATCTAGTATTATTTAAGTTTCTATCTAGTATTTTTCTTCAGCATGAAGAACCTCCTTTAACAAGATTCTTATAGTGGGGTCTACTAGGAATAAATTTTCTCAGTGTTCATTATTGTCTGAAAACATATTTTTGCCTCTGGTTTTGAAGAACATTTTTGCTTGATTTAAAATATTAGGTAGTTTTTTTTCTTTGAGCAACTTAATTATCTCATTCCTTGTCCCCTAACATTATTTCTCATGAGAAGTCAGTGGTAATTCCTATTATTGTGGTTTGTACATATTGCGTCTTTTACCACCCACTGTTTGAAAATTTTCTCCTTATGCCCAATTTTGTGACAGTTTGATTATGATGTATCTTGGTGTGCTTTCTTGCATTTATCCTGTTTGGAGGTGGTTGAGCATCAATTGATCTGTGAATTTATAGTTTCCATCAAAATGAAAAATGTTTTTGCCATTAATTCTTCAAGTATCATTTGCTTTCTGATCCTAACTACAAGTATATTAGAAAGTTACATTTTGTCCCTCAGGTCACTAAGACTTTCATTTTTTAAAGCATTTTTTCCTCTTTGCTTCAGTTTTTATTGCTATGTCTTCAAGTTCACTGATTTTTTTTCTTTAATTTTTTGTTAATTCATTGAATGATTATTTTTTCTTTCTCTATGGAAGTTCTTTTGGATGTTTTTTCCCATCTCTTTAGTATGTTTGCTCATGTTCTTTTTGTTTTTTTTTTTCAGGTCTTCAACGTTGTGCACATTCTGCTGATCCCAGTATTCGTTCATTTCTGGTCTCTTTCTATTGACCGCTTCTTCTCCTAATTGTGGTCACTTTTTCCTCCTTGTAATTCTGGTGATTTTTTAAATTGTGTGTTGTATGTATTGTAGATTTTTACATTGTTGAGTGTCTAGATTTTATTTCCTTCTTTTAAAGAGTGTTGAGCTTTGTGCTGGCAGGTGGCTTGATCCTTTCAAGGCTTTTCTTATGCTTTGTTATGGGGAGTCCAGAGTAGTTTTTATTCTGGTAGAACTTGACACTGCTTCCAACGCATAGCTTCTCAGAGGTTTCTACTGAATGCCTCTGCTGAACAAGAATTTTTTTTCCACTGAAGTTGGTTAGAGCTTCAGAGTCTCCTTACCCATGTGAACTCTGGGAATTGTCCAGCCAGCAGCTTTTCAGACGTTCTTTGCTCAACCTGCGTATAAATGACTTAGTTTTCAGGAAAGACTCAAGGGGACCCCATGCGGATTTCTAGTGCTCTGTTTCTACATAGGTGCCTCCTCTCTTTATTGCTGCCCTGTGGATTCTCATCACCTTATCTTTTCTGTACTCTTATCTCTGTCTCCTTAACACGTGAGGCTGTCCTGATCTCCCCCTCCCTGCTCAGCGCTCCAGAGTATGCATACCTTCAGGTACTCAGCTCACTGGTTTATCTTTGCTTAGGAATCATATTTTTGTGCTGCTGGTTGTCCAGTGTCTGAGAACAGTTGTTTCATATATTTTGTCCCGTCGACTCATCATTTACAAAGTCCTTGAAATTCAAGATGGCAGAGGAGAAAGTCCTCTGGATTACATCATAGTTAAATTAAAACTTTCAGCCAGATTTTCCAACAGAGATGAAAATGTTTCCAAGTGTATCTTTTAGATCTTTTACATTGAGTATTATTTATTTATTCTATTTATGCAAGTAATATTTTCAAAGTTGCAAGGGTATAGAATATAATAGTAGACATAGTACCTTGAATGGGTGACAGCTTCCTGTCAAAAAGATCAGAACAATAAAAATTAACACTCTTACTATTTTCCAGTGTTAAGAGCTGGGTATTATTATCTCTGTTTCTCATACGAGAACCAGTTTCTTAACTGGATTTTTTGTTTCACTTTTCATGTGAACACAGCTTGCCTTCATATCCCTTTCTGACTCTCTGACCCGCTGCTTTCCTTCCTTCTGTTTCTTGTCTATCTCATTTCTCTGTGTGGCGACCAATGACATTTTCTTGCTTCAAACCTAGCTTATTTATGACAGGTTCCTGCAGAGGGGGTTGGTCATTTATACGTTGGACATACAGTGTTTGCCTGTAGACTGTTCAGTTACTAAGTGCAACTAGCAAAATATAGTTTTAAAAAGTGTATATTAGATTAACACTTCACTTTTCTTAATCAGAAGTAGTATTTGGCTTTATTAACTTTTGGTTCAGAATAAGTGTAACACATGCATAATAATACTAACAAAGATAATTATTATTACTAAACATAATCAGCAACCCTCTGAAACATATACTACGATC
>NC_045710.1:54164329-54178681 GCF_009834535.1 Camelus ferus | reverse complement strand
AAAGAGAGGTCTAACATAGCTAAATGCTTAGGGACAGACCTGAGAAAGCCAAAAGGCCAACAAGCACTTGGAGAAATGCTCAAGATCATTGATCATCAGAGAAATGCAAATTAAAACAAAATATCCCCTTATGCCTCGTAGACCTGCAACTAGAGAGGGGGACATGCCATGTGGAGGGCGGAGGGGATATGTGGATACAGGAAACTACATGCATGGCTGCCGAGTGTGGACTGGAGCAGCCATCCGGGCAGCGAGCTACCAGTGTTCAGGCAAGTTAGACATTTTCACACCTTGTGACCCAGAAACTCCACTCCTGGGTACAGATCCCAAAGGTATCTCATGTAGGTGCTTAAGGAAACCTGCACAAGGGTGTTCGCTGTGGCATTATTTGAGGTGGCAGGGGAGTTAGAGTCACCTGGGTGTCTTTGCCGGGAAGAGCAGAGCCACACACAGTGGAGTGTTCTACAGCCGCCTGAAGCAACAGACTGGGTGTGCACAGAGCAACAGCGATGGATCTTTAACACCATCATGTTGCTCTTCCTTCCTGAAAATTCTGCCCAAAGCCAGCAGGTGGGGCCCAGAAAGGCAAATGTCCACACAAGGGTGGGTGCGGGCCACAGTGATCCAGGGTTGGGGTTCAAGTAGGGAGACGCAGTGATTCAGTCTGGGTGTCTGAGCCCCAATAGGGTGAGAAGGGCCCCTGCATTTGGACCAGGGGGTGAGGGGAGGCAAGGTGGCAACAGAAAACTGGTAACACACCAGGGAAATGACCAAGTAACCAGACTGAGGATAATAGGAAGCAGGTTTCTCACTTCAGAGAAGGAGCTTACACAGAAAGAAGAAAACTAGAAAGAAGCCCCGTGATGCTGCTTTGGAATTGGAGCTATTGGTGTGAATTTATGAGTCTCCGTAAATGTAAGTATAAATGTGTTTTAGGTACATCCATATACTCCCTGGCCCTGGCCACTGAGAAGGTCTTGTAGCTGCAGGTCCCAATGGCGATGGCCACAGACAGGACCCAGATCGTGGCTTCTAAATAACACTTCCCACCAAAAGAACCAGAACTCCTTTGGGGAAAGAGCTAGGGCATGGAAAATACAAGGCAAAATGGAACCGTCTTGTGGCAGGAAGTAAAGGAATGTTCAAGGAATGATAAGGACATGTCAAAAAGAGATAGGAATTTTTGACAAGGGTGCCAAGACAATTTAATGGAGAAAGAATAGTCTTTTCCAAAAATGGTGCTGGAGGAACTGGATATCGATAATGCAAAACAACGAAGTTGGATGGTTCCCTCACACCATGTACAAAAAATTAACTCAAAATGAGTCAGAGATCTAAGTGTAAGAGCTGAAATTATAAACCTCTTAGAAGAAGACATAGGCCTACAGCTTCATGACTTTTTGTTTGGCAATGGTTTCTTAGCTATAATACCAAAAGTATAAGCAGTAAAAGAAAAAATAGATAAATTGGACTTCAGCAAAAGTAAACACTTTTGTGCTTCAAAGAACACGATCAGAAAACTGAAAAGACAACCCACAGAATGGGAGAAAACATTTGCAAATAAGACATCAAACAAGGGACATATCTAGACTAAAACAATACTACAATTCAATAATAAAAAAATAATCCAATTTAAAAATGGGCGGGCGAAGTATCTGAATAAACATCTCTCCAAAGATAGATGAGTGGCCAATGAGCACATGAAAAGACAGTCAGCAACAAGGAAATGAAAATCAAAACCTCAGTGAGATATCATTACACACCTACTAGGATGGCTGTAATCAAAAAGACAGGTAATTACAAGTGTTGGCCAGGATGTGGAAAAACTGGAATGGTGGGAATGTAAAATGGTGCAGCCACGTTGGAAAACAGCATGGCACTTCCTCAGAAAGTTAAACAGAGAGTTAACTGTTTGACTGAGAAATTCCACCCCTAGGTATATACCCAAGAGAAATGAAAACATATACCCACACAAAAACTTTTATAGGAATATTCATAACAGCATTATTATTCATAATAACCAAAAAGTACAAACAACCCAAATGTCCATCAACTGATCAATAGATGAACATATTGTGATATGTCCATACAATGGAATGTTATTCAGCATTAAAAATGAATAAAGTTTTTACCCAATATCTTGTAGTAACCCATAATGGAATATAATCTAAAAAAAAAAGAAAAAAAAAAAGAATCACTATGCTGTACACCTGAAACTAACACAATATTATAAATCAACTATATTTCAAAAATAAAAATAAAAGCTATGGGACTCCCACTTGGGAGAAAATTCCTAAAAAAAAAATAAATTTAAATGAATGGAAAATTCCTAAAAATAAAAATAAAAAATTTTTAAATGAATGAAATAGTGCTACATGCTACAAAGTGCGTAAACCTTGGAAACACTACACTAAATGAAAGAAACCAATCACAAGACTGTGACATGTGCGATTTCATTTATATGAAATGTCCAGAATAGGCAAAGCCATAGGGACAGACAGTAGATTAATACACAGTTGCCCAGGGCCTGGGGACAGGGGAGGATTAGGAGTAGACAGCTAAAGGGTTTGAGGTTTCTTTGAGGAGCGATGAAAATGTTTATAAATCAATAAAATTGATTGTAGAAGTGGTTACACAACTCTGAATATACTAAAAACCACTGAATTGTACAGTTTAAATAGGTGACTTGTATGCTATATGAATTACATCTCAATACAGCTGTTTTTAAAAAGACACAGAGGCCAGTTTGAAGGGATTCCAACTGACTACACTTGGGACAATTTGCAAAGTAAACAATGAAGTAAATAATGATAGTAACAAGTGATAACCCATTGACTACAATAGGAATCCACTGGATTTGTTGATATAAACAATGCAGAGAGAATTTGATAAGTAGCAGGATATATACATAGACTCAAAATTCCTTCTTGAAAAATACGTATTAATTACAAAGGGAAAAACAATAACTTTACAGGGAGAAATTGAGCAGACACCACCTTACTCAAATGGTTAAAATTAACATCACCAGCAAAGGGGTTGATCAAAATTACACCCCACCTGGTTAAGATACAGTGAGAAGAATTCAGCATCACTTCAGTGATACGCCTGCCAAGATGCATAATCTGAATTATCATGAGGAAACATCAGAATAAACCCACCCTGACAGACATTCTACAACATGAGAACCGGCCATGAAGTCAAGACAAGACTGGATGTTACCAGATTGAAGGAGACTGAAGAGACAATGACAGCTCAGTGTAACACACAATCTCGTCTGGATTCATCTGCTGCAGGGATATCGTCAGGACCACTGATAAAGCCTAACAGGTCTGAGTAGTTGATGGCTATAATGTTAATTTTATGATTTTGATGATTGTATTATGATTATGTGGGAGAGTGCCCTTGGTTAGAAAATACAAAATAAAGCATATGTCAGCAATTTCCATGCTCAATGGGTCTGGGGGTGGGGTGAGATCTTCGCACTTGACAACTTTTCTGTAAGTTTCAGATTTTTTTAAATAAAACCATAATGTGGAGGGGGAGGGATAAATCGGGAATTTGGGATAACAGATGTACACTACAGATACATAAATACACAACATTGTAAACTGACTATACCTCAATGAAAAATTTTTAAAAAATAAAAATACATATAATAGATAACACAACAAGGATCTACTGTATAGCACAAGGGAAGCAATAGTCAATATTTTATAAAAGCCTATAATGATAAAAGAATCTGAAAATAATATATATCATATATATATATATAATTATAACAGAATCACTTGCTATATACCTGAATATTGTAAACCAAGTATACTTCAATAAATAAAAGAATTAAAGAAACCATAAGGTATATTAAAATAACTGGTCTATATTCAAAAATGTCTATGTTACAAAAGACAATGAAAAGTTGATGAATTGTTTCCATCTAAAGGAGACTAGCAACTAAATGCGATGAGTGATACTGGATTAGAATCCTGGACTAGAAAAAAATAATATAAAGAACAGTATTGGGACAATTGGGAAATTTTGAGTAAATCTGAAGATTATATAACAGCATTGTATCAATGTAAATGTCCCTGATTTTGATCATTGCACTGAGGTCATGTAGGTGAAGGTCTCCTTTCTTAGGAAATACTGAAATAGTTAGGAATAAGGAAGCATGCTGTCTGTCATTGATTCTCAAATGCTTCAACAACAATAATTTTATAAATACATAGGGAAAAGAATGATAAATCAAACGCAGCTAAGAAATCAGAATACAGGAGTTTGTTGTACTATTCTTGCAAACTTTCCATAAATTTGAAATTATTTAAAAAATAAACATTTTAAAAATAATGTAATGTAAAAAAATAATGAAATAGAAAACCCAATGTACATGAATGAAACACACACCAACACATACTTTGTGAGAACATATAATGACAGAGATACACACAGTAAACACAACCCACTGGTCCCTTACTGTGCAGGGAGGAGAAGGAAAGTGTGTGGGCTGAAGAGAATGAATAAACAATTTTTTTAAACACCAGAAGGAGGGCTAAAGGAACAACAGCCAAATCTGTCACCTCACACTTCTGAGGAATGGGGTGGCAACACGAAGAGGCAAAACAGCAGACAAGCCACACTGTTTCATGTTTTATCTTTATATTTTGGCATGTTTGAATTGTTTTCTGATATAAAAGAACTTTCATATTTTTATTTATGTAAATTTTTAAATAGAGGGAAAAATGGTGAAACATCCATAGAATGATATAGACAGCTATTAAAAATGAGATAGAGCTATGTCCACTGACATGGAAGAATGTCATGGCCTATTGCTAATTTTTTTAAGGGCAGTTTGTAGAGTAGCGGGGATAATATGAACCATTGTTGCAAAAAAAATATAGTTTGCACTACTATGTATAAAATAGATTTAAAATTTCTTCTTTATAGCACAGGAAACTATATTCAATATCTTGTAGTAATCCACAATGAAAAGAATATGAAAACAAATATATGTATGTGTATATAGGACTGAAACATTATGCTGTACACCAGGAATTGACACACTGTAACTATATTTCAATTAAAAATATGTATATATAGTTTGCATATGGATATTAAAACTATCAGCCATGCCAATTCTGGAGGGAGGATTAAAGAGAGAAACTTGTTTACAATTCAGTCTGATTATTTTACAAAAAATTTGTGTTAACTTACGATTTTTAATTAACCATATAAACACATGAATATATTCTCATTATGGAAACAATCAAGTAATACATGTATTGTGTTAAGATATATATTATTGTGGCTAAAAGAAGGAATTGCTTCCCAAGGGACAAGTGGTATTTTTTTAAATAAGGAAACGTGAGCTCCTTTCAATGAAAACACAATCTTAAAAAATAATGATCATGTAAGTATGCCCCCATTAATGCAGCAATCGTTTAAATAGTGTAAATGACCAGTGGTGAGGTCGGTTTCCAATTCCGTTGGAGGGGATGGTGAATCTCGCCTTCCCGGACTCTCCCACCCACGCTCGACACTCCCGCAAAATATAGGCCACTACGTGCGTCTCCAAACCCACAAAGCTCTCCACTGTTCAGCCTATGCACGCGAAGGTCGCCCGCCCTGTCCTTCCTTCAACTTCTACCTGACAAACCCTGCCTGAGACCTTTGGCCGCCACCTCCACTGAGAAGCCTTCCCTGGCTTTCTCCAGGCTAGGGAAGGAACCCCGGCCTTCTCCATCCCTCAGCGTTTCCATTGCCTCATCTTCTCTCTCCTGGAGAACTTTGTGCAGTAATTCTGCTGCAGTCTGTCTCAGCAGCGGCTTGGAGCGCAGGGAAATGCTTTAAAGGCCTGACCGCCAGCACCACGCCCATAACGAACGATCCGAAATAAATGCCTGTATAAATTTGCTTTGGAAAGCGGTTTGGCAATATGTTAAGAGCAATGAAACTTGTTGACCCAGTAAGGATCCTGAAGAAAATAATCCTCTCCCAAGGAGAGAGCTATGTATTTGACCATTTTGATTTGAGCCTTATTTAATGCTGAAAGGCTGGATATGCTGGAATAGCTAATAATAGAATGGTTACTTTACACAATAACATAATATTACTTGGCCATTGAAAAGTATACTCATACAAACCATAGAGCCTGACAGTTATGTAGGTGAGACCTCACGCAGCAAAGGCTGAATACAAAACTACACATTCCCCACGACTAAAATGATAGCAATTAAGAAAGCAGTGGGGGAAAAAAAGACTGTCTCTTTCTTTCTTTCTTTCTTTCTTTCTTTCTTCTTTCTTTCTTTCTTTCTTTCTTTCTTTCTTTCTTTCTTTTTTAAGGAATGAGGATGGTGATTTTAGGTTTGGGCACTGGGATTTTTTTTTCCTTCTTTCAATTCTAGTGTCATTGTTCTAATTTTTTGAACAGCGTGCAGACGTTGGAAGCACCGTGAAGAGTCCCAATATTGTTTACAAGATTTAAAAACAGAGCAAGGAGTCTTTTCAGCGAGAGGAACGCATTTTACACCTTGACCGGCCAGTGGGGCCTGGGGCCGGGAATGAGAGCCTCAGAGTCTTTCAGAACAAAGCCAGAGCCCCGAGTGCACCTGGACGAAGTGGTAAAGAAAGGGGCGCTCTCGCCCACTCCCCACCGGCCCGGCACCGGCGACCGGAGCCGGGTTGGGCGGAGCTGAACGCCGGTTGGCTGAGTGAGTGGGGATTTCCCAGCGATCTGTCCCTTTAGACTGGTTTCCCCAGTAACAACCTGCACATCGCCATCAAAACCAGCCGATCTCCAGACCAATTCGAAGATTCAAGAGAAATTGGGGGAAAGAGGGATCTCTGTCGGCGGAGACCCGGCGGCGCTTTGTTTGGGTCGCGCGCGGCCTCCGGTTTCCGGCCCCGCCCCTTCCCCCCTCTCCGCGACCCGGGCTCTGGCTCCTGGGACCCAGTTTTCTCGGCTTCTCTCCCCTTCCCACCAGCCTTGTCCCCGCGCTTTCCTCTTCTGCCATCTTCAAACATGCCCCCATTGCCCCCATCACCACGACCTCCAGCACCGTCTTCACCACAGTCACCCAAAGGATTTGCAAACTTTTGCCCTGAGGAGCGGACTCTTTCCGAGAGTTCTCCACGGAAAATCAGCAGAACCCAGTCCAGAGGGGCTGGCTTTCGTGGAGATCAAGACGCAAGCCTGAGCATCCTGGCTCCCTCTCTCCCGACGGCGCCGACCTCGCCCTTGGGGAAGGGAAGGCTAAAGGCCAAGTCTGGGGAAGGGAGAAAGCAGATCCCTGGGGAAGGAATGACCCAGCGTGGGGACACTGGAGATGGCGACGGGGCGGGGCCACTTCCACGGAGTGACGCTGAGCGCTATCCGTCGTCTATTCGTCGTCTGTTTATTGGTGTTTTTGGATCTACCAACGCCAGGATTTCAGAATGGAGTACCCACTTCGCATCGCGCAGTATCGCCAAGTTTGTTCTCCTCCAGTATCCAGGAGCTCTTTCAGGAGAGCGAACTCAAGTAATATGTGAATAGACTCTCATTCTCCTAAAAAAAACTTCGAGTCAGGGATTCTAGAAACACACACACACACACACACACACACACACACACACACACACACACACACACAAGCCACCCAAAGCTCGCTTCTTTCAGGAAGAGTCGTCTCGCTCAGCTGTCCCTCCGGTTCCCACTTCATACACTTTCACGACTCGCAGAAGTGTGGGATATGGGTCGTGATTATTTTTACACATATAGTGTGATATTTAGCAACTGTTCAGCAGCAGAGGCCTCAGAAATCTGCCGTGGGGAGAAAGAACCGCAAGAAATTTCTTAGCACTGATCCGTGCAGTTTGTTGAACTAGTTATTTGCCAAAAGATGTTCTACCTTGCAGGGAAAGAAAAATGTTTATTAAAACGAAGGGAAGGAAATGGAATTAAAATCTAAAAGGAAAAAATCTTAAAGAATAGGTGAACCCTGTTCCGCAGATACGCGTAAAACCCATTGGGAGCTCAGACACATTTGCTCTTTATTTTTTGGAATTGTCTAGGGCGGGTCTCCGGGCTCATCTCGCCGCCGGCTCATTCTCCGAGGCCCAGCCGCACACTCGGCGGGGTGCTAGTCCCGCGGCCGCCGGAGGACGAGGCCTGCCCTAGAGAGCCCGCCTAGCCGCTCCGCGCGCTCTGACCTCGGGCTTCCCGGTCCAGCCTCCCCGCGATCGCAGTCCCCCAGCTGCCGTTCGGGCGCCCAGCCCGGAGCCCGCCTCTACTGAGGACCTTGACCTCGCACGGACCTCGCCGCCTCGTTTAGCTCTCCCTGACCTGCTTTTGAAACCCGCTAATCCTGTCCCGAACTCTCGCCCCGAGGCGATCCTTCGCCCCGGCCCTGGCGCGCTAATTCCCGCTGACCCCACCGCCCCGCGGCCTCTCTCGGCTTGCCCGGCTTTGAAGCGCGGCGAGGGCTGCAAGCCTCCGAATTCGGGGCGCTCTGACGCGCAGGCTACGACCGCCCCGCATCGCCCCGACCCATGCTTCTGCGCCCTCCGAACGCAACAGCCCCGTGTTGCAAGCATTCTTCTCTTGCTTTCCCTTGTTTCCCCTTAGTTTAATTCGTTTCTTTTAGAAATCTATCAGACCCATAAAGATCAAAACCCTTAGGTAACACCCTTAACTGGTGACGATTGTGGGGAAGCTCGCACTTTGACACCAGACTGGCAAACAGTGAGGGCGCACAAGGGTAAGGCGGAGACCGGCTTCCAGGAAGGAGCAAGCGCCAGGGCGCGGGCGAAGGCGGAAAAGGCAGGACGGAGAACAGAGGACAGTGTGACTTCATCCCCATCTTAAGCGGGTGAAGGGGTAGATATTTGCCCATACAGGGCAACAACTTGGGACTTCCAGGGATGGGACTGACGGTCTGGAAGACGCCTACTTGTCACTTTGTAATACTTTGTGCTGTTAGAGTTTTTTCCCTCAGATGCATGTTTTCCTTTTTGAAAAAAATTAAAACTGATGGTTTAAGAATTAATGAGGGAGGAGGGTACAGCTCAAGTGGTAGACTGCATGCTTTGCATGCATGAGGTCCTGGGTTCTATCCCCAGTACCTCCTCTAAAAATAAATAAACCTAATTACCTCTCCCCTGCCCACTGCCAAAACAAAATAAATAATACAATAATAAAGAAATAAAACATAAAAATAAGATGTTAAAAAAAGAAGTTTAAAAAAAGCATTTAAAGAATTAATGAAATTAGTGCCACACCATATGCACTTACAAATACAAGCCCATAAGCACACCCAAGGCCTGGGTCTGCATGTTTGTTTGGAGTATTTTGTTTGTATGTTTGTTTTGTTTTGTCAGCCAAATGAACTGAACACGAGGTAGTATGTTCCGCTTCTTGAACCTTGGTTTATTACAGGGTCCCTGAGGCTGCATCAAAGCGTCTTGTTAAGGAGAGTTATTTTCAGAAGCAGTTCTCTAGCCAGGAAAACAAATCTGTGCTCAGTATCCAGCTGGTATGTGCATCTTTGTGAACCAACAGGTGGAATGGCAACTCAAGGTCAACTTCCAAGGTCCCCTGCCTTAAACTCACATTGGGTTTGGACTGTCCCAGGAGAAACAGCCATCTCCAACAACATAGGATCCACGACCAGGGGATCTGGGTCTGTTTGGTTCACAACTGTCACCTAATGCCTTGCACCATGCCTGGCATATAGTAGTAGCTCAAGAAATACTTGTTGAATGAAAGATATTCCAAAGAATGTAGCAGTCAATCCTAGAGAATTGTTTTCAGTAGATACAAATTCCTGGCGACATCTCAGAGTAAGGGGACAGGCTCCCTAAAGCGCAGAGACGGGATCACAAGGGGGGTCCTGGCTAGTGGTCAGGATGCTCCCAGCACTCCTGCGAGGCCCAACAGTCACCAAACACCGACTGTTAGGCGGCCCCTCGCACTTCAGAAGTCCTTTCCCTGGGTCAGTGATGGAGAATTCTTCCAACTTCGCCTCACCCATGTCCCTAGGTAATCCCGTCTTTCATGGCGCTCCTAACCAGACTCAATCGGACCCAGAGAGCAAGGACGCCTCGGCAAGTGAGGTAGGGAAGACCCCAGAACCAGGGTGGCCACGAAAGTGGTGCTGGAGACTCCGCGCTGCCTCCCTGGAACCTGCCTGCGGGTGACGCTGACCGCAAACAATCACTTCTTGGGACAACAGGGCCCCAAGGCTTGCGAGTTCCCGGTGCTGGGGCTTGGGGTCTGGGGTGGTTGATGACCCTGAATGTGCAGCGTTGTGCAGGGAGCGGCCAAGACAAAATGGAGCCGTGTCTACACGGTTAAGTAGCTGCCGGCCAACTCTCTGAAGCACAAAGTCGGGGAGGGAAGAGGAGTGTCTGCCCTTGATGGAAGTACGGAACAAACGCTTCTTCAAATCTATTCTAATAACATTTAAGAAGTCGTTGTACTAGATTCGTTTTAATTGCGGCATCCCACAAATTCAAAACGATATCAAAGGGTATAAAATGCAGCCCCCGCGGCGGCTCGCGCTCCCTCTTGGGTGCGCCTCGAGGGAGATGCCCGGGAAAGGGTGTGGGACCCTGCCCATCGCCTTTAGGCGGGATTCGGGAAACCATCCAGTCTAGCGCTGCTGTTCCCTCCTAGACGCATGCCTGAGTCGTTCTTCCCTGGGGGTCGGAAAATGCCGCCGGGAGGCTGGCTATCGGGGAGAATCTGGCTTGGGGGCCAAGGCATGAGTGGCACTATAAACACGCCAAGCTCTGCCGCGTGAGCGTCAGGGCCCTGAGTTGGAGGACTAAGGCAGGGCTGAATCCCGGCCTCACCGCTCATTCTCTTCAATGAGCTCAGTGTCTGCTTTTGAAGGAAGGTTGGGTGAGAGCAGCCAGAGGTGTGCTGTCCCGGGGCTTGGCAGCCAGTCGGGTTTCTTCCGCACTCCGACCTGGACTCCAATGGTGGAATCTGGGGTTGAGGGCCCAGATTCCAGCTCACACCCGCAGACCAGACGACATCCCCCTGTCTCCCTGGGCGGCCTAGAGAAGGACAACAACCTACCAGTGCTACCGGTGGACTCTCGGCTTTTAAGCCTTAAATGATACAAGCTTCAGTATTATTTCCTCTGGCACCCACAGAGTGCCAGGTCCTGGAAAAAGTGCTCTATACAGATTTACTCCTCATTACAACTTCAGGAGGTTGGTACTAATATTATCCCCACTTAATGGATGAGGACACTGAAGCACAGAGAGGTTAAGCAACCCATTAAGAATTAGCTCTCATAGCCAGGATTCCATGTCTACCTAGCAGAGAGCCAAGGCTCTGATTCTTTACTGCAATCTATAATTCCTACAAGACTCTCAGTCCAGCCTGGCCCTCCTCTTTAGACAGAAGTAGAAAAGAGGTTTCCAGAAAGTGACCAATTAGCTGGGGACACACAGCCAGGGGTGGCCCTTCCCTGACCCTCACCAGTCTCCTTCAGCTGCTCTCAGAAAACTTTCCCCATCGTCTGGCCAACCTACCTACCATCTGAGCCAGGGGGGTACTCACAGTCTCACAAAGGTAAACTGGAAACAATCCAGAAGTCTTGATAATCAACAGAAAAACAAATATGGTATAACCATACAATGGATGTTATTTGATCATAAAAACGAATGAAGTACTGAGACATGCTGCAACATGTATGAACCTTGAAACATTAAGTGAAAGAAGGCAGACCAAAGGCCCATATAGTATATGATTCCATTTACATGAATATCCAGAATAGCCAAATCCATAGAAATAAAAAGTGGATTGGTGATTGCTAGGGCTGAAGGGAGATGGGAAATTGTGGGTGATGGCTAAAGGATACAGGTTTCTTTCCCTTTTTTTTTTTTTTTTCATTTTTAAGTTGAGATATAATTGGCATATAACATTGTATTTGTTTCCAGTGTACAAGATATGATCCCATATTTGTATATATTGCAAAATGATCACAATAGGTGTAGTTAACATCCATCATCACACATAGTTAAATTTTTTTCTTGTGATGCAAACTTTTAAGATCTACTCTTTCAGCAACCTCCAAATATACAGTACAACATTATTATTTTTAAAATTTCTTTGTTTTTTTTTTTGTTTTTTGGGGAAGGTGATTAGGTTTCTTTATGTATTTTTAAATTAATTTTTAATTTAATTTAATTTTGTAGTGGAAGTACTGGGATTGAGCCCAGGACCATGTGCACGCTAAGCACGCACTCTACCACTGAGCTGTACCCTACCCACTACAATACAGTATTATTAACTATAGTCACCAGCAAGTTTCTTTTTGAGGTGCTGAAAATGTTCTAAAAATTTTGCTAGGGTGATGTTTGTGCTGTGTATATACCATATATTTTATACATGAAAACCATTGAATTGTACACTGTAAATGTGTGAATTGCATGATATATGAATAATATCTCAATAAAGCTATTACCAAGACAGCAAAACCAAATAATACATATGTAGTTCTAGGAGGTGAGTTCCCTGTTCACATCAACCCAGGTTCTGCTCTGCCAGGGCCTGCGTCCTCCTAGTCCGGATGTCCTTCAGGTCTCTGCAGAGGCTACAGCTCCCTGCGAGGGTGCTTAACCCCTCAGTCCCAAAGCCCCTCCCAGCTGCTGTGCTGGGAGACACCTTGCAGCTCTGGGCCCAAGGAGCACTTTCTCGAGTTTGGGAGGAAGCCGGGTTCTCAGAGTGAAGCAAGAGGGAGGGGTAGAGATTTTTGCCTTGGCAGAACTCCAGGATCCAGCACCCGGGTTTGAATTCACACAGACCATTTGACCTGGTCTCCAGTTTCCTTCTCTGCAAAATGGAGCAACAGGGTCCCTACCCTAAGAGTTGCTGTGACGTTTCATGAAATTCTGTGCCAGCACAGCTTCGGACAGTTCACCACGCATCCTTTGCTAGGAAACAAATGAAAGTGTGATCATTCTACGGGATGATCCAGGTAAAATCAGAATGTGGTAGGAGTGAAGGGATTTTGTTTGTACAAAAGAAGAAGAATTTTTAAGAAGATTCTCTCAAGTCTCTGGTGTCTTTCATGATTTTAACTCTGAGCACATGTCAGGATTGTAATTTCCAAAGATAGACAAGTAGAAGATGGCACTCCCACTCCAGCAGGGAGAGGGCTGAAGAGAAGAGGGGAAATAAGGGCTTGTGAAAGGAAGAGGAGGTGGGAGAGAGAGGGAGGGAGGGATGGAGGGGAACCGCCCCAGTCAGGGTCTGGTTGGGGTGGACAGTGCAGGGAGGGAGGTGATACCCCAGAGGGAGGAAGGCTGAAGAACCTGAAGAAGAAAGGAGACAAATGGAGTACATAGAGGTGGAAAAATCATCAGAGGAGGGGAAGCAGGGAAGATTCACAAAGAACTACGTGGGGAAGAGGAGCTGGAAGCCATGAAAGGTTTCATGGGATCTGGAGGAAAACAGACGGGAAGAGAAGATCACCAATCCTGAGTCCCAGGCGCTTGTCCTAGAACCTGGGGACACCCATCCAGTCCTGCCCGGCCAGTTGCCTCCTCCCTCATCCTTGGGTGGCCTCTACCCAAGCTCTACCGGTGGCGGAGTTTTCAGGTCACGTTGGACATTTCACCAAGCCTGTTCATTCTCTGTGACTCCCTCCACAGAATGGCTCCCAGCTTCTAGTCCCCAGCACTTCCCTCATCCGCTCCACCCAAGGTCTTGGCCAAAACAACCATCTCTCATTCCCCGAATCACCATATAATGACCACCTCCAGACCATTACTCCTGCCTGTCTCACAATGCCTGCTTCCCCTACTCTTGGTCCAGTTTGGAGGTTTCCATCCAGGCTTTGCCTGGAAAACTATTAAATATAGGGAGCCCACTGGGAACTGGATTTGAAGGCACTTGGTCTGTAGCCAAAAATACATTTTTTCCCCTAAGTCCTGCAGGTAATTTAATACATGACAGGTGTTGAGAACTTCTTTGCCTCCTCTCTTAAGCCTTCTTGGTCCTGGGCCAAGGCTAGAGTCAAGATGGGAGCTGCCCGCTGGTGCCCACTGGGTAGTAGGTACATGGAGCATCTCATCAGACCTGGCCCCCTATGCGGGGCATTCCACTGTGGCCCTCCTTACATTCTGGCCAGACCCACAGCTGGGGTCTGAGTAGGGGGGAGGGGTTGGGTGGTCCAGGCTGTGCCTGGGAGGTGGCCTTGGGAGTCCAGGCCACACCCCATGACTCTGAACTTCTGAACTGATCAAGGTGGGGGTGAGGGAAGGGATTCAGCAGCCACCCAGGCTACCGGGAACTGGAAGGCACCCACAGGAGGTGGTGCAGGAGCCTGTCCCACAGCATGGCATTTCCCTCTCTAGCAGGTG